>NW_007727294.1:143593-164045 GCF_000696425.1 Galeopterus variegatus | reverse complement strand
TCTTCAGATTCTCGTGAGGTATTTAGGAAAATAAATCTATTTAGATATAGCAGATAGTAAGGTGAAAGCATCACATAAAATGAGGTCCTGTTATTATAGCATAGCACCAAAAAGGTTTTAAGGGTGATTTAGAGGAAATGAACTGTTTAAGTCAGGAAATACCTCCACATATGGCCTCTCTCAGTCAAGTGTCTGCTGTCTGCTTGTGTGTTATCAGTCCATCTGGCTTCCAGAGGACAGGGTTAAGCCTGAATGACAGAACAGATTTAAGGGCTTTAATGAATTATAGAAAGAATAAAAAGTGATGTCACTGAAAAGTTATCAGTTCCTAAATCAAATAAGGAGGCTGAAGTTAGACCCACACGAAATATATTCGGGTAGGTGTGCTGCAGTGGGAATCCGCTCTCCACATGGTGCTGGCGAGGACTAAGCTCCCACAGGAAATTTAAACAATTTTCTGTGGGCACATAGCACATGTTTCATGATGTGAGCTTTAGAATTGTTCCCCAAACTTGGCACATAAAACCAAAATCGTAGCGTTATTCTAAAATAAAGAAGAGAATCACTTCCTCTAAACACAAATAACCAATTCAGCACTTCTGAGAAAAGAGAAGTTGGGTACTTTTCATTTGGAGAACTGAAAGCCAAAGCTTTATGGTTACTTTACTTAATGAATTAAGTTAACTTTTTTCTTAATTATGTAAGTCGTGTCAACTATTATAAAGTCAATCATGAAGCATAGCTCATAAGAAGTGCCATGTGTTTCAGTGGTTCTGTGGTCTGGATAAGCTTTGGTGAGGTGTAAATGTCAGTAAATTGGGCAAAGAATTGGGAATTGATTTACCAGACAACTAACTGCATTAGCCATATTTGTTTATTTACTGCCATTAAAGTATCTTAACAGTGCTGATTCTCTTCCATTCATTTCATTTGTTTTATTTAATCTCCAAAAGACAGAGGCCAATGAAATTGTTTGTAAAATGAATATAGTGAAATTCTATTATGAAAACATAATTTTCATGAATATATTTCCATGAATCTTTTAAAGTGGTGGTGACTTGTGGTGTTTTATATTTTACCAAGATAAAATCGGCATGTAATTGAAATAACTTCCTAATCTTATATTCTGTATTCTTTACTGATTAGTAGTTGCTACTGCTCAGAAAGAAAACAAAAAGCCTACTTGAAAAGAAATTTGCTGCATTTGATTTTTTAGTGTGAACAATTATAGCTCAATTCATTGTGGATACTACTTAATAATCCATTAAATTCTGTAGCTTTGGGGGCTGAGTAATGGTAATAGCAGTCAACATGGACTGTGTGCTTCTAGGTGCTCGGCACTGTTTCAGTTGTATTACTTTATTAACTCATTTGATCCTTATATTACCTTACCCCCATTTTGTAGATGAGAAAACACAGGCACAGAGCTGTTAGGTGACTTGGCTGAAGTCAGGAGCCTGTATGTGGCAGAGCTGGAATGTGAGTACAGGCGGTCTGACTCCCCCGTCTGTGCTCATAACCACTAGGCTATACTCCTCCTCAAACACTGTCTGGCATGGTGGGAATTTTGCATTTTGCCTCCTAGTCCTTTCAACTGAATTGCTACATCACTGTAGAAATAGTACCAGTTGATCTACTAAAAAGCAAAGACATTTTCTGTTAGGCTTCTTAAGCAAAAAAAAACCCCCAAAAACAAAAACAAAAAATTAAACTATTATGCCTGGTTTCAAAGGTGACTTGTAGAAAATGGATTTCTTTAGGTTAATATGAAGTCGAAGCCAGGGTGGAAGATGAAGTTGGGGATGGGGTGGGGTGGGGGAGGTGGCTTACCCGTAGGAGCTTGTCATAAAGAAATTGATTCAAAGTGATATTTTAGAGTTGCGGTATATGTTTCCCTGCTTCCTGTAATGACTGTTAATAAAAATAAGCAGGCCTGTTCTGGAGTCTTGGTTGCTATGTGAAGCTCTAAGGAGTATTGATAAGATGAAATATAAGTATTACTGCTTTTTCACAGATGGAGAAATTGAAGAATAGAATTGGCTTTGAGGTGTTAAGAGAAATCAGAGGCTAAGTCAGACTGAGAAACAAAAATTTTGAAGTATATAAAATTAGAACTGGACAGATTAGGAGATTATAGTGGGCATCCATCTCATTTCATAGATGAGAAAATGAGCTGGTTGTATAGATTTTCTTTCTTTCCTTCATATGAATGTATCTGTGTTCTTATATATACCTTACCTTGTTTACCCAAACCGACAAAAACAAACATAGTACAGTAGGACTTTTATAAGGGAGGGAATTATGGTGAAGAGAAAATAAAGGTCAGAATGATAAGCCAATGACAGGTGTAGTTAGAACACAGAATGCACCTTATGAGGTACACAAACACTGTTAGGGGACTATGAATTTGGCTCTCAGATTTCTAGTGCCAACGCTAAGAAAGAAACATGAGCCACAACATCGATGGGATAAAGGCACCAGTTTTTCAGAACATGCACAATTATTCCTGGTTCTGAACCTGGAGAAAATTTATTCTAAGGAGCTCATAGAGAGGCTTGTTAAGAAAATGAATAATATCTTCAATAAATAAACACCACAGACTTCACAGGACTGTTTCTTTACCTTTCCTCTGTGCAGGCTGTTGGAGAATGAATCAGTACAGTTTTAGCAGAATTGCAAAGCAATGCAGTCCACTTATGACGGTATCTCATGATCCTCTCAAGGATGAATTTTCAAATTTTAAAGGAGTGAATACACAGCATATATAATTCAGCTAATTCTGTAAAGTACATTTTTTTCTCTCAATCAAGCTTTTAGTAAGTATTAAGTAGCAGTGAGTTTGACATTACCCTTGCAAACAAGTGGGGATGTGGACAGTCTGTGTTTCTTGTTAAATGTGGACCCATGTTCTAATAAACATTGATAGTTCTCTGAACTTGGGGGAGGCTGGCCGTAATCTTTATAGCAGCTCTTATATTCTCCTTTGCACATATTTTCCTCAGTCTAATATTTATATTTTGTCTTTTTGTTGCTGTATTTTTCCATGTAGAATTATGAGTTTGCATGTGTTAGAGCACGAGGCCACTCCAACGCCACAAAGTGAGGGGTTGAGCAAGTACCGAGGAGTAAGCCAAGACTTTCCCTAAAAATATTTTTGAGTTTATTCCAGCACATGAACAGATGGGTGACCGAGGCCCCCAAAACATGGCCACAAGAATTTTAGTTTGGAACAATTTCATAGTGGGTGTTAACAAATGCCCACTGTAGCCATAAAAATAAACCTCATGAAGAGATCCGTAGAACATCTAAACTTTGATCAATGTTAACTTCCTTCAGAATGCTCCAAAATAAAATGGTCACAAAATGTAACCATGTACAACCAGGTATAAGTCCACACTGGCTGCTCCTGTGGTGACCGTATGTCCTGGTTGTGGATAGTCCTGGATAATGCCTGCTATCCTGGCATGATTGTTAATAACTACCTCTTTTATCATCAAAAGTGTGCTGGCTCCTCTGATGCCTTTTGGTAATTGTGACTAAGGCTAGGACAAGGCTAACGTCTGGAATCCTGTCGGCATAGCCAATTGTAGTGCTCTTAATCCTGTTCGTGATGCCAATTGTAAAGCTAGGTGACCACGCCAGTTGTCGGGCTCTTTTATCTGCTGGTAATCCTGCCAACTGGGCCGATTGTTGAACTAGGGCTGGGTCTGGAGCTCCCAGACCCCTCAAGCCCATTCACAGACTGGGTCACAAGCCCTTCATATGCCAGGCTGGGTCACCAGACCCCTTACACGCAGGTCTATAAGCTAGGTAACCAGCCAAAAGGTCCCTGGAGCCATAGATTGGAAAGCACGGCTGTGCAGGGCAGATGCCCGAGGCAGATGCCCGCCCGCCTGCTTCACTAAATCTCTCTCTTTCTCCCTGCCCCCACAACACAAGAATAGCAACAAAACTCAAAAGATACATTGGCGTGCATGCGCACTAACTACACACACACACACACACACGCTCACACACACACACGCTCACAGAGGATGCAGAACCACACCCAACTGGACCCGAGGCGAGGGCCCTGACCAAACTATTGCATTTTCCCAACAGTAATATTTTTAATTATAGGAGAAGTTTACAAAAAATGTTATGTTAATGTGAAGTATTTTCCTAGAAATTTTGCTTTCATACTTACTAATTCTCCCTCTTGTGTTTTTGGAGAAACAAGAATGACCATTAAAAAAATCTTAAAATGATCCAAATTTTAATTTTAACCTGATGTTGAGCACCTTTAATTTGTGCGTGTGTGTGTGTGCCTGCGAGGATGTGTATCTGTGTTGCATTAATTTAAACTGTAGAAGAATTCCAAGGATGTAAAGACCCATTGCCCTGTAAAGGTCCTGAAATTGTACCTTTCTCTCTCAAGAGGGAATTAAACCAAACAAAATCCTTCTGTTGGAAGGCTTATATTGACCTTATTATATGTTATCCACTAAATGTTAAATAAAAGTATAACTTTTGGCATATGTGCAAGAAAGTGTCCTGGCTTGGATGATAAGTTAAATGAACACACTATGATTCTTCATATGATTCTTGTTTTTGGAGTCCATGTGGAGGAGAAGTCTATACAGGCTGTATAAACTATTTTAAACAATGGCTGTTGGTAAAAACTAATGTGCTGTACTTTGTGTAGAATACAAACCTGAGAAACCAAGGCTTCCAATTTATTGATGAAAGCGTGCCACATCCTTAGAAGAACCATTAAGTCATTAATTAGTAGACAGAGGGGGTGGCTCTTTAAAACAGTAAAGAGAGTATATTCTGGGTATTACTAAATCATGAGAATACACAGGGAAGAATTTGAGCCTGTAATTTGAAGTGTTCTTTGAACAATTCTGAAGGAAAAAAATCTTCCCCCAAGAGCTTTATATAGATTGAACTTTTAAAAAATAATGAGCCCTACAGTATGAGGAAGTAGCATCCTGGTACAATCAGAGAGCTGCCTGGGATTCGCAAAGTTCAGAGCAATTGACCTTGGCTTGTCCATCTAGGACAAGCGTGCGTCTTAAACATAAACTTGAACGAGACTTTCCATGATCTTTTCCACCAGTTTATACCTCTAGTAACTCATTTCATGTTAAGCCCACTGCTATATTTAGGGGTCAGAGTCAGGCCCTTCCACAAGGATTTATTTACCCAATTTCTTTCAAGGCACAGAAATTTAAAATTACAGAGACTGATCCTGACTCCAAGTACTGTGGTTCGGTTTTCTTGCCCAGATGCTAATACGTCTGTAACTGTGACTGTGCTAAAAAATGAAACAATGCATACGAATTAAATCGTTCCCATTGGTGGAGAAACCACTTGTAATCACTTTTCCAGAAACCCTGAGGACTCCTCCAACTTTAGGTAGAATCCATGGGTGGAGAAACCACTTGTAATCACGTTTGCAAAAACCCTGAGGACTCCTCCAACTTCAGGTAGAATCAATGAACCATCCTTTGAGTGATCACTGAATCTTCTCTATATATCTGTTCTTTATATCAGCTACCGTCACACATTAAGGCATTTATTTGTTTGTGTATCCATCTCCCCTCGAAAACTTTGAATTCCCCAGTGTGACAGACTGTTCCTTATGTGCCTTTGCATTTCTAGTGCCTAGAACAGAGTCTGTGTGAATAAATGAAGAACGTGTTGTATCCATTTATCTGACAATTTTTAAATACGAACAATTTTTTTAAAGAAAAAATGTCCAAAAAATTATGATGGACATCTGTCATTCATATTTACTAAATGTAAATTGTTCATGTTTGGTTCAGATAATTTTATTTTTAAAGAAATAAAACTTCTCAGCTATAGATAGCTAAGGGTACCCTTTCCATCCCATTCCTCTTACTTCCCAGAGACAAACACATCCTGGAGTTGGTTGTGCAATTCTTGATACTTTTTAAGAAATTTTACTCGAATCTGTATGTTCACAAAAACAGTATTGTTCAAAGTGTTTTCAAATTTTGCAAGTGTGATATTCTGTAAATGCTTTTACAACTTGCTTTATTGATTTCCTATTTTGTTTTCAATATTCATCTGTATTGACACCTGCAGATCTAATTAGTTCATACTAACTGCTGCAGAGTGCTCTATCGTGTGACTCTCACGGCTTATTTATCCGTTCAATTCCTGATAGACATCTGAAGGTTGTTTTCAAATTTTCCCAATTATGAACAATGAAACAATAAACATCCTGGTGTATATCTCTTTGAGTACCTATGTAAGTTTTTCTAGGCTATTTGAATATAAAGAGAAATTTCTGAATTTTAGGCTAATCATATCTTCAGCTCTCTGGTGTGGTGTACTAATTCACACCACCACCAGACGTGTATAACCATTCCTATTCCCCCATCTCACCAATACTTGGTGTTATCAAATTAAATTTTTGTGAATATGACAGGTGTGAAATATCTCATTATTCTAGTCTGAGTTTCACTGGCAACTAGTGAGATTGAAAATCTTTCCATTTGCTTGTTAAACATTTGTGTTTCCTCTTCCGTGAATTGCCTGTTCATAACCTTTGCCCGTTTTTCTGTTGGGTTATTTGCCTTTCATTATTGGGTTCTAGGCATTTATTTATTCATATATTCTTGATCCAAATCCAAATCCACTGTAAGTTACACGGGTTAGAAATACCTTTCCCAGTCTGTAGTTTGTATTTTAATTTTAATGGGTCTTTTGTCAGATAGATTCTAATGTAGCTGAGTTTCTCAATCTTTTCCTTTATTTTGTGTGTTTTCTTTTGCCTTATTTAAGATATCCTTTGCCACTTCAAAGCATAGAGACACTGCATATTGTCTTCCAGAACTTTTCATTTTTGTACCTTTAATAAACCTGGAACTAATTTTTTAGGTTGGTATAAAGCAAAGATCTAGTTTTATTTTTTCCATATGGATAGAAGGTTTTTTTCATAGCGCCATCCTCCCTCCACTGTTTTGGAAGCCACATGTCATTAACCAAATTTAAATACAAATATATATCTAGTTTTTAGGTCTGAATGCAATTCTATCTCTATTTCTATTATTAATAATTTTAACTTTTTAATATGCTACATTACCTAGTAAGTCAAGTTTTCCTTCCTCTTATTCTTTAAAATTATCTTGACTGTTTTGGCCTCTTATTCTTTAATATGAGCTTCAGGATTATCTTTTCAAAATCAATAAAAAACTCACCATGGCTTGAAGATTAGAGTAATTTTATGAACGAATTTTGGAGGAATTATTACATCAAATCTCCATGTCTATGACCATGGTTTATTTATTCATGTACTTTTTTTCTTTAGTAAAATCTTATAAATTTCTTTTTGTCCCATAAAGGTCTGGAATATCCTTTGTGGGATTTATTTGCAATGGCCTTTTATTACTTATTAGTATTGTGAATGAGAATCTTTAAAAATTGTCTTCTAATTGGTTGTTTCTGATATATTAGAGTTCTATTTATTTTGATATATTGATTTTTTTAAGTTGAAGTGAAATTAACATGACATAAAATTAAATATTTTAAAGTGCACCATTCAGTGGAATTTAGTACAGTCACAATGTGGTAAAACTACCACCTTTACAAAGTTCTAACACATTTTTATTACACCAAAGAAAACCCTATACCCATTGAGCAGTCACTCCCCATTACCCACTACCCCTAAGTCCCTAACCACATATCTGCTCTTTGTCTGTTTGGATTTACCTATTCGATTCTAAATATTTCATATAAATGGAATCATACAGCATGTGACCTTTTGTGTCTGGCCACTTTCACTTAGCATATTTTCAAGGTTCATCCACATTGTAGTGTATATTAGCACTGCATTCCTTTTTATGGCTGAGTAACCTTCCTTTGTATGTATACACCACATTTGTTTATCCATTCATCACTTGATTGACATTTGGGCTTCCACCTTTTGGCTCTTGTGAATAATGCTGCTATGAACATTTAAGTACAGCTACTTTTTTAAAGCCTATTATTTCATATGTGTATCTGGGAGTGGAATTGCTGAGTCATATGGAAATTCTATGTTTGACTTTTTGAGGATCTGCTTAATTGTTTTTCATGGTGACTGACCCATTTTACATTCCCACCAGTGATGTACGATGCTTCCAATTTTTCCACATCCTTGCCAACACTTATTTTTTATTTTTTTTTTTATTATAGTCACCTTAGTGGGTATGAAATGATTTCTCTTGTGATTTTGATTTGCATTTCTCTAGTGACTAGTGTTGCTGAGTTTCTTTTCATGTGCTTTTTGGTCATTTGTATATCACTGGTGCGATGCTTCCAATTTTTCCACATCCTTGCCAACACTTATTTTTTATTTTTTTTTATTATAGTCACCTTAGTGGGTATGAAATGATTTCTCTTGTGATTTTGATTTGCATTTCTTTAGTGACTAGTGTTGCTGAGTTTCTTTTCATGTGCTTTTTGGTCATTTGTATATCACTGGTGAAATGCCCATTTTTAATTGGATTGTTCATCTTTACATAGTCTGGATACTAGGTCCTTATCAAATATATGATTTGCAAATGTTTTCTCCCATCCTGTGTTTTGTCTTTTCACTTTCTTGGTAGCATCCTTTGATGCACGAATGTTTTTAATTTTGATGAAGTCCAAGTTTATCTATTTTTTCTTTTGTTACTGGCACTTTTGGTGTCATGTCTGAGAATCCATTGCCAAATCCATGGTCATGAAGATTTACCCCTGTGTTTTCTTCTAAGAGTTTTATAGTGTTAGTTCTTACATGTAGATCTTTCTTTAGGTGTAGATTTATCAAATTCCTTGTACAAATGACTTGATGTGCTTTATCAATCTGATTCTCTTTTAAGCAGTATCTGCTATTTAGTTATTATATTTATTTTTAATTTTATGGCAAATTTTCTAAAGTTTTGTATAGTTGTTTATAGTACATGCTTCTTTCATTATATTTTTTATCCCATCTTTAATGTCATTTATTAATGTGTATTAGGTCAGCTTCTTGGTTTTGCTAATCCTCTTGGTTGTTGTGTTTGCTAACTCTCTCTCACCGTGAATCATCATGTTGAGCAGTTGGTGATTTTTGCATTATGAGTGTTTTCCAACTGGGGTTTTATTATTTTTCACCAGATCTTGTTTCTCTAGAGCTGTTTTATGTTTGCTTTAGGTGCATAGAGGAAGAGCCTCACCAGTCTAGGTCCTTCAAAAAAAAAAATCAATTTCTTGGTTTTAGGATTCTCACACCAATTATGACACCCCCTACAGTGTCAACTCAGATTTAATATCTTATGAATTTTTTTTTTAATCTAGAATCTTGAATAGAGATATTCCCTTCCTTGAGTGATGGGGGTTTTCTAGTCCCTTCTGAGAAGCCAGGCTTTCTAGGATATTATTGGCTTTTGATAAAGTATATCAGTCCCGGCTTGTTTCATGTCTTTGAGGCAGTTATCTTCTTTTTTAGTATGGTGTTAAAACCCCAACTTCTTGCCCTTATCGCCTATATTGTGACTTGATATCCCTCCCAAGTTATCAAAGTTTCCTCTCATCACTTTATAACCAGCTTTAAGTTATTCTTCATTTCTGGTACTTGAGGATTTTATTCATTAATTTAATAGATTTTTATTGAGCACCTACAATATGTCAGATACTGTTCTAGGATGTGGGTTATATCTATAAATAGACAGACATAGACGTCCACCTTTATGAAGTTCGTATTCCATTAGACAGATAAAAAATAAACAGGATCTTAAAAGGGGAAGAGTGATATGGGGGTGTGGGGTGGAGAGGAGCCCGATGAAAGGATCAGGAATGGGGAAGGAAGGAAGGCGAGCTGGAGCGTGAAGTAGTGTTTCCAGGGTAAGTTTCACGGAAAGGTGAAATTTGACCAAAGACTTAAAGGAGATGAATGTGTTAGCCAAGCAGCTTCTAGAGGAGAAGTGCTCCAGACAGATGAAGCACAGAGTGAAGGCCTGCGAGGGTGAGCATGCTTTGTCTTTGCAGGAGCAGCACAGAGGCCAGTGTAGCTGGCTGATTATTAGGAGAGAGAATCTCAGGGGGTGAAGCCAAAAAGGTGAAGGGAGAGGACACATCTCATGCAGTGCTTGAGAGCTCTGGATTTGGCTTTTAGTCTGGGCTTTGAAGAGGGTGGTGGCATGATCTGACTTATGTTCTAAAAAATTAGCTTGGGCTATATGTTGATTCTGGATTGTAGGGGACAGGGTATGAGTAGGGACGTATGTTGGGAGGGAACCTAACAGGTACGGGAGCCATAGAAGTGGCAAGAAGGTACAACCAGCACAGTTTCTCAAAGGAAGAGTTGAAGACACTCCTTTCTGTCTTCTTTTCAGCTTAGCTACCTTCGTATGATACTAATTGCTATTATTTTCTTAAATGTAACATTTGTGTCTGATCTTAGGGGGAGGGTAGATCCGTGTTACTTCAGCTAACCATATTCTGAGACTGTAAGCCAATGAAATGAATTTTAAAATGTCATCTTCTGTTTAAATATGTCTTTAAAAGTTTTTTTGTGGTACATGTTAGAAGCTTTGGAAAGTTCAAGCTCTTTGGAGAAAGTCTGAGAGCTGCATTTCTGCTGCTTGAGCCTGGAGCTGCTAAGAATGTGCTCACTGCAAATGGCTCAGAAACATGTGGAGAGGGAGTTCTTAGAATCCCTTAGACACTATCTGGGAAAAAATAACCACATAGAAAAATATACAGCTGGGGTTTTCATCTCAGCAATTGGCATAAAGTAAATACAGGACTTTTCTTTTTCTTTTGTTTTCTTCCAACAAAAGGAAGGAAGCTCAGAGCATAAGAAAAATTTTTCTTTCATTAGGTAACAGTTCTTCCACTTCAGAAAAATCAGTAAAATATTCATGGTTATGAGGACTTGTCATATTTATTGTGGTGTAATCTCCTGATAAACAGTGTCTGAGGAAAGCAAATGGTTCAGATCATTTAACAAGGCACCATCCGATATGGAAAAAAAAAAAAAGTCAAAATCTTTTGTATTATTTGTCTTGAAAGCTTCAAGAAAATTCATGCTCACAGCCTAAGGCAGATATAACAAAGATATCCATTTCTATTCTGTTTGTGAAAACCATTTCCAGTCATTGGCCAAAAAAGTTAGCAGAGAAAAATTGTGAGCACAGCAGCACCTTCCATGAGAAGTGTGTAGTGACCATTCTTTCCTGAGGACATTCCGTTAATGTTAATTCTCTTACCCATGGTTTCCAGGACTTGTCCTCCAGCACCCAACTTTTGCTTCCCTATTGCACTTGAAATGAAAACGGACCCAGGCAAGGGACCTCCTTTTTCAGAACACTGCTTATCACAAAGGGATAACAAATAATATAACATTTACCAAAAGTATTTACTCTTCTCAAATCCCTGAGATTCACTAAAACCTGTTGTTTATTTAAAGAAATATTCTGATCCCTCTAGCATCTGTAAATAACCTGCTACTATACTTTTATTTTCCCTTAAAAACAATGGTTCTCAAACTTTACCCTGGAATATACCCCCCTCTTCTTCCACGCACAGAGTTCTGATTCCGTAAGTTTGGGGTGGGGCTCCAGATTTGCATTTCTAAGAAGTTGCCAGTTTGTGCTGCTGTGGGAACCACCCTGTAACTGTCTCAAGGCAATGGTTTTCAAGCATGATTTTACCTTCAATCATTTGCAGAGCTTTTAGAAATCCCAAATAACTGAACCCTAGACCAATTAAATTAGAATTCTGAGGGTGGGACTTGTCATCCAAGTTTTTAAAGCTTCCCAGGTGATTTAAACATGCTGCCAGGTTTGAGGACCTTTGCACTTAGGTCTTCTGACTGGCAGATGTGCTTGACAGAATAACTGCCGATAAGCCGTGTGCACTTGCGCTTGTTTCCACCAAATCTCTGTGCACTCTCTGGAAGCAAAGCCTTGCTGTGTGAAATGAGAAATAAAGCACTATGCAAATATAGAACTCTCTTCATCAAATTTTCAGCAGACATTTGACGCATTGAGTTTAACTAAGAGTAGAAATTTCTCCATGTGTCACTTAGTGCAAACTTAAACATTAATTACTGGAGCTGAATTTGCACACTGGCATAATGACAAGAGAAAAAATGCTCTTATTTCCAAAGTGTCTTTTTGGGTTATGAAACATTATGCTATGATCCAGGATCCAAAAATCAACTTTGTGACTATTTAGATTATTTCACGAAGAACCAAGTTAGTATGGGCAAACTGATTATAACGATTTTATTTAAGCATTGGCATTATGTTTCTATCTCTGTCTTTTCTGAAGTGATCAGAAGCTTTGTTATAAAAAATGACCTTTTGATATTGGCAGATAATTATTATTTATAAAATTATATTAAAAATACAGTTAGATAAATTAATAGAAGCCTTAATGACCATTCTGGGCATAAATTTGGCAGAGGCTTATACATTTTTTGATGACACCGGACTTGGGTTTTGGAGAAGCCCTGAGTTTATGCACCTGCTGTGTGACCTTGGATAAATCATTTAAAACATTTTAACACTGAGCTTTTGGTCTTCAAATCAGGGTTAATGATACCTACTTATGGGGATTACTGTGAGGATGAGGTGAGATAATTACATGAAAATTCTTACTAAGTTGCAAAGTACTATAGAACAGTATAAGTATGTCATGTTCAGGATAAACTCCATTAGTAGGGTGATTGTTTATTTTTCAGTAATGCTAATATATTGCATGGACTATTCACTAGCCTAAAAGACTCTTGAGAGTAGAGGTTATGTTTTATTTACATTTATATTGTCACTGCTAGCACAGAGCTTGGGACACAGAATAAGCTCAATCAATGATTGCTAAATAAGTTATCATCTACGACCAGTAGCACAGCTTTATGTGGAAACCAAATAGTAAGCTGGGAGACTGAACTGTTTTTGTGAGTGACTATATCTGGTCTTCAGGGGATTAAAGTTCTGCATTTCCCTCATTGGCACCAGAATCTAACATCCTCGGTTAATGGGCTCAGACACATTTATCCATACGCAAAGCTATATTTTTCCCTTTTATGCTGTGAACACTCCTAATTTAAGAGTGAAGTAGCCAGTAGAGAAAAATAACTGCTCCATACTATCAGAGGGATTGATAGTTAATATGTTTCATTCTTCTCATGGCTTGAATTGCTCTTCTGTAATAAATTAGGTCATCTGGTAGTGAATTACTAATCTTTCCAGGCTACGTGACTGAGAAAATGCACAAAATAAACATATAATAATTCAAAGAATGATTGATTCTTTGTAATGCTCTCCTTTCCTATAGCTCCTGGGAAATATTCAGGAACTAAAGAGACCCAATCGTTATTACCTTGGGCGTTTTTCTGTGCTTTGATACTGAAAGCAAAAATGTGGGTAGGTGGGGGGGGGAGGGGCAGGAGATTGATCTGATTCAGATATGTCTGGGCATGTATGGGGACAGGTAGGGTGGGGTGACAAGCCAGTTTGCCACATGAGGAATAAGGCAGCTTGGACCAAATTTATCAAAGGTCTATTTATCAAATTAGGAACATAGAATCTTAAGAGGAAATAAGTAAAGCCAAAGGAAAAGAAAATTGAGGGAGTGTAAGTTGGGCCTAAGAATAATTTATTGGTCATTTGAGGGAATGGGAAATTTCATGAGTAACCCATTATCTGGTTTTCTGAATCCAGGCCTGTTACAAACTAAACTGTAATTTCCCCATTTATATGTTGAAGCCTTAACCCCCAATGTCACTGTATTTGGAGATGGGACCTTTAAGAAGGTAATTAAGGCTAAAAGAGGTTAGAAGGGTTGGACCCTGTATTAGTGCACTTCTGATGCTTATAAAAAGAATACATGGAACTGGGTAATTTATAAGAAAAAGAAATGTATTGCTTATAGTTTCTGAGTCTGGGAAGTCCAAAGTCCAGGGAACACATCTTGTGAGAGCCTTCGTGGTGGTGACAGTGACAGAAGAGTATCACATTGTGAAAAATGGTGGTGCAGAGTGAAAGGACGACAGGACCCGAGCTGACAGTTCACCGGAGAAGTTCCGCTTTATTCGGGAAGAGTATCACATTGTGAAAAATGGTGGTGCAGAGTGAAAGGACGACAGGACCCGAGCTGACAGTTCACTGGAGAAGTTCCGCTTTATTCGGGGGAGAAGCATACATTTATATAGAGCCGGGTTCCGGGAGAGGGTGGTTAGTACACGGGGCGGTAGTTGATTGGCCGGGGGCGGGTAATGATTTCTGATAGGCTGCACCTTGGCGCCGGTGAGATTGCTAGGACCCGGAAGAGAAAAGCGCCATGTTTTAGGGAGTGCCTCCTTTGGGGTCTTCTATGGGGCCTTACACAGAGAGAGCAAGAGACTAACCTTCTCGTTCACTCTTCTTTTAAATCCCTTCGAACAATGCCCATGACCACCATTTTTAATCCATTCACTAGGCATGGTCCTGCAATCTAATCACCTCTTCAAGGCCCTACCTTTCAATTACCACAATAGGATTTCCCACCCTCAACAGTTACAATGGAGATTTAAGCTCCAGGGAAGTTGGAAGGGCATCCAATCTACAGCATTCTGCCCCTGACTCTCCCAAACTCATGTCCCTTTCACATGCAAATACATTCATTCCATCCCCAAAGCCTTAACTTGTTTCAACTCAAAAGTCCAAAGTTCAAAGTCTCATCTGTGAATTCAAAACTGACAGGTTTGGAAAGAACTGGTATTGAGACAAGAAATCAGGCTAGAAGGAGTTTATTAGCACAGGTGGTGTGGCAGAGGCATAGGGACAGAACCTAACCTGCCTTTCCCTGCAGGGGTTGGGCTTATATTTCTTCTTATGGTGAGTTGTGTTGTTCTGACTGGCCATAGCTTTGTTAATGAGGAGCTGAATGAAATATCCAATGGGAGTTGTTGAGACCTATGTTAATTAGGCGATTTTTAGGTTTGCAATTATTGGTTCCATTAGTATGTAAAGTAGGAACGGTGAGTTGTGTTGTTCTGACTGGCCATAGCTTTGTTAATGAGGAGCTGAATGAAATATCCAATGGGAGTTGTTGAGACCTTATGTTAATTAGGCGATTTTTAGGTTTGCAATTATTGGTTCCATTAGTATGTAAAGTAGGAATTCCAAGGGAACCAATGGCATGGAGTTCTGTTGTGGTTATGAGTTACTTTATCTTTCATTTACAGGAAAGTCCCATAGGGTGGGAACCACCATTTTGAGTATCTTTGGGTGGCATCATCTTAGGTAGTCCTGCAGGGCAGGGACTGCAATTTTGAGTATCTTTGGGTGGTGCCATCTTAAGTAGTCCTCCCTGAAACTAATAAAAACAAGTTATCACTTCCAAGATACAATGGTGGGACAAGCACAGGGTACATATTCCCTTTCAAAAAGGGAGAAATAGGCCAAAAGAAAGGTGTAACAGGCCCCAAAGAAGTCTGAAACCTAGCAAAGCAGGTATTAAATCTTACAGCAGTTGAATCATGTACCTTGACTCCATGTTTGACCTCCTCTGCATGCTGGTGTCAGGATTGGGTCCCCAATTCCTTGGACAGCTCCACTTTTCTACAGCTTTCCTGGTCTCAGGCCACATTTCAGCTCTCCCAGGCTGGTTTTCCACCTTGGCAACTCCACAGGTCTGGGGTCTCCCTGGCAGTCCCATTCTCACGGCTCCACTAGACATGACACTAATGGGGTTTCTCTGCTGCAACTCTAACCCCACATTTCTGCTGAGCATTGCTCTGGCAAAGACTGTCTATATTGACTCTGCCTCTGTGACAGATCTCTTCCTGGGCCGCCAAGCTTTTCCACACATCCTTTAAAATAGGGGTGGAGGCTCCCAAGCCTCCAGAGCTCTGGCATTCTAATAAAAAGACCAATCCAGAAAGATTCCAATCCAAAAACTTTTTTTAATAAAAAGAGGAAGAGACACTAGAGCTCGCTCTCTGCCATGTGAGGATGTAGCAAGGAGGTGCTGTCTGCAAGCCAAGGATAGAGACCTCAGCAGAAGCCAAACCTGCCAATCTCCAGCAACCTTCCCAGCCTCCATAACTGTGAGAAGATAAATTTCTGTTTTTTAAGCCACCCGGTCTGAGGTATTTCATCAGGGCAGAGCAAGCCATATGAATTTACTATTGAACCCTAGAAAAAAAGGGGTCGTTGTAAAGAAAAGAGCTATATTTACAAAGATTTGTATAGATGCTAATAGAGGGTAGCACAAAAATGGGATTGTTAAGAATTGCTCACATTCTAGTCAAGCAGCTTCAGAACCAAAAATGCTTCGGAACCCTAGTGGCATTAATGGGAGAGAGTCCCAGGGTAGCACCAGGGAGCAGCATGGCATCGTGTCTTGGCCCAGGAGGGTCACCTCAGTGCACTTGAGCCCAGCACAGCATGTCTTCCGTGGGCACAGTGGGATGGCTGCAGCAGGGGAAGCCTTGGTTGTCACTATCAGGGACAGGAACCCAAACCCAAGAGGGAAGGGAGAATGTAAGTGAGAATTAATTATTCTTCCTGAATACATATGAGACACCTCCTGCAAACTCCCTAAAATAACTGGACGATGAAGAAACTTTGAAATGATTTAGAAGTTCTATAGTAGAGGGTGTGAGGTTATTTCATTAGCTTAATGGAACAATCTCATGGCACATACAAAGTGACAATATTAACATTAATGATGTAGAAATAGGGATCAGACAGAAACTAGCCTCTGTAGGGCGCCTATTAAATGCTAGGCAGTGGGTTGATATTTGAATTATGTCTCATTCTCTGCATAATAACTCTGTAAGCTAGTACTACTGCTCCTATTTTTCAAATGAAGAAATTGGGCCTCAGAACATTATGGAATTTGCCCAGGGTCACATGGCTAGTGCCTCTAGAAACTGGAATACAAGGTAGATATTTCATCTCCAAAGTACATACTTAACACACTGCTATTCATAACCTATTAACAATTCTGAGCTTTTTTTCCCCCTTCTGTTGTGTATAGAAGAGAAAATATCTTGTTGAACAATTCAGTAATTGTTCTAAGGCACTATAAAGATAATGCAGTGCCCACGTCCCATGACTCCTAAACTGTGGAAGCAGTTTGGCGACTCGTCGCGCCACTGAACAGATGTATGAACATTGCTGTTATTTCTCCTTTCTTGTCATAATTGTCTACTGGGTTCCAGGCATTGAAGATATAATGATAAATAACATATACATAGTCTTGCCCTCATAGGGTTTAGAAATATTAAGCAAATTATCACATCAATAAAATATATAATTAGACATGGTGATAATTGCTCTGAAAAAGGGTTGGGAGAGGCATCAATGAATAACAGGTGAGATTTAGGTGGATGGTTAGGGAAGTCCTCTATATAATATTGATATCTGAGCAAAGACCTGATGGATGCAGGCTCAATTAGGCAAAGCTTAGGGAAAACTCTGCTCCAGGCAGGCAGAAGGAAGAGCATGTGACAAAGCTCAGGGAGGGAACAAGCTGGACTTGTTTCAGGACCAGCATGAAGGTCAGTGTGGTTGGTGTGTAGCAAGCACGAAGGTCAGGTGAGGTTTCAGATGGAGGAGGGGCCATGTGATTTGGATTTACAAATCAAATGGGCTGTAGAAGCCCATGTTAAGGATTTCGTATTTTATTTTAAATGAAATGGAAGACTTGGGGGGCTCCAGTGGTGCAATTGGTGAGCACGCAGCACTTACATGAAGTGGAAGACATTGCAGCTTTGAAGGTAGATGGAGTATTTGATCCCTCTGGCTGTTATGTGGAGAATGAGTTGGAAAAGGGTAAGAGGGGAATTAGGTGGAAAGTTAGAGAAGAAGTTGGCAAGAAAGACTGAGAAGGGGAAAGAAGGAAACACGAGCTGGAGAAGTCAGCTCCTGAAAAAGGCGGGAGTAGTGGTCCATCATTGAAAGAAAGAAGGGAAGGGCAAGAAGGTGAAAGAGACTGGAATGATCCATCTTAACTGAACACTGGAGGGGCTGATGAGGGAAAAGGACGGTTCCGTGTGACTGAGGGCTGCCGAAGGAGATACGCTTGAGCAAAAGAGGCGGGAGAGTCCATCATTGAAAGAAAGAAGGGAAGGGCAAGAAGGTGAAAGAGACTGGAATGATCCATCTTAACTGAACACTGAGGGGCTGATGAGGGAAAGGGACGGTTCCGTGTGACTGAGGGCTGCCGAAGGAGATACGCTTGAGCAAAAGAGGCGGGAGAAAGGAGGGTATGGTCAGGCTGTTAGTTTTGGAAGGGGTTTGGTGGTGGTGTGTTGATGTTGTGATTTTGGAAGTGGGTTGCTGAGGTGAAGCAGAAAGAACATATAATTGGAAATAAAGAGGTAAATAGTTGAGGTAAGGGCTTTGTAAATATAACCTACGTGGACATTAAGTTGCCCGGGATGACGGAAGGAGCTAATGTCTTCATGAGTGAGCGGGCAAGGCCAGGAGCTCCATCTACTACTTTGAAAGCAAAGGAGAGATGACATTGCCACGTGGTGAGCTCGAGGGAGCAGGGGTTTTGCAACCAAGGGAGCTTGTAATGGATTAGAGGAAGCAATGGGAGGAGAGGAGATGCTGAGTCTCCTCTTAACCACGACTATGGTGGGATATTAGAGAGAAACTGGCCTTCATTTCAGAGGGTCTAGGGAAGCAGTGTACTCAGGACAGCTAAGACTAAGCCAAGAAGGTACTAAAGAAGAGGTTGATAATGTAGAGGAGTCTTTAGATTACATATTAGATATAGGAAGGGGAGAGAGTCTTGGATAGAGAAATGGAGAGGATGTGCAGAATTGCCGCAAGTGTAGAACTGGCTGGTGTAAGAGCCAGCAAGAAGGGCTCTTTGGTGAGTGAACGTGTGAACTGCTTAACACTCTGCCCTGGGTTGTCACACGCAGAGTTCCTGGGAGTGCACCTGTCAGCTCTCCCTAGTCATAACTCCAGTTGTCCACAGCAGGCCTGTCGTTTGTTTAGGAGCTAGAGAAGTTCATGAAAGCTGCTTTAGGTAGGCCTTAATGTTTTGAAAAATAACCGAAGTTCTTCCTCTGGGTCTCATGGGAAAATTACATTCTATTAAATTTTTAGCATAAAGGAAGATCAATGCAATAACAACACTATTCTATATGGAGTGCTTATAGAAACAAGGAAATCAATTTTATAAATGGCAAGATAAAGTGCTACATAGCTGAGCACATAGAGACACGGTGAGCCCTCAGTCACAGTTTTCAAATTCATTCTACCAGTTCCTCTGCATCATAATTGTAGAACATTTTGTTTCAGCATGGGAGACAGCTATTATTGTCATCCCAACAGTATAAAATGTAGATTCCTTAAGTTGCCATGTATATGCACTTCATTTAATTCAAAAGGAGTGTCATAGCTCAGGAAATAATTTTCAGGAATGATTAGGAAATAGTCCCAGAGATACATAAGAACATGTCTAAATAAACCTCAGAGTAATTCGATGAACATTTTGCTGTTGTGAACACTTTCTCACAAGCTGTTCTTTTATTGTCTAAAATAAAGAAGTTACACGGAAAAAAACTGAACTGCAATTTTCAAGGCAAAAGAAAATTTACTCCATCCATCACCACACAGCCTTGCAGGAAAATGAGAATTCCAGATACTAGGAACGAGGGGCCAGAGGTGACAGGGTGCATGGTGTGACCTGTGGAGTGAAGTCAGCTGGTAGGACAACAGCAAAGGTTCAGGTTGAGCAGAGGAGGATAGTGAGAGATCAGGCTGGATAAGCAGGTGGGTGTAGATGGTGAAGACTTTTACATTTCTCGCTGAGAAATTTAGACTTATTATGAGGACAGTGAGGTATAACTGATGGCTACTGGGCAGAGAGGAGTGGCATGGCCAGAAATACATCTTAGAAAGATCTGTTTGGTAGCTACGTGCAAGGTGGATTGGAGAGAGAGAGACTTGGAGGAAGATCAACTAAGATGTAGTAATTAAGAGACAAAATAATGAGGGTTTAAACAATTCAGGGTGGCGGGGGATGAACAGAAATTTGAAAGAGATTTGGTAGCCAAAGCAAGTGACATAGAAAGAAGAGCCACCAGGACCCCGAGGACGGCCCACCCCTGTCTCAGGACCAGAGACGCAAGTCAAATGCATACGAGGTTTTATCCCTGAGTCGCTCTGCCTTCTTACTGTCTTTCTAGGATGTGTCCTGTTCCTATACAGAGCCCCAAATATAATATCCTGATTCTTTTTGTATTTTTCTAGCAACTGATTCCTTTGCTTCTCCCCTGTCACCTATGAATTCCACGGCTATCCTCACTGATTTAAGAGAGTACTGATGCTGGGCAGGGCTTGTGAGGCCTCGAGGCCAATCTTTCCTGAAGATGGGGTAAGACGTTTCTAACTTTGCTGAAATCTTATAACTCTCCAGAGCGGGTTATAAAATGAAAACATGTGGGAGAGGATAATAACAACAAAAACTTTTACTTTTTTTT
>NW_007727294.1:142095-142947 GCF_000696425.1 Galeopterus variegatus | reverse complement strand
TTTTTTTTAAGGGTTTTAAGTATATTGATTCACTGGTCTTGAGTTGTTAACAACAGCCTTATGGAATAAATACTCAGACATAGCCCATTGTACAAATGAGGATATCGAGGCACAGAGAGTTTATGTAAATTATACAATAAGGTGAGCTCATAGGTAGCAGAGCCAGGACTTGAACCCAGGCTGGGTGCTGAAGGGCCAGGCTTCTGACTACTATCCCATGCCACTCTCGACGCTTGCAGCGTACTGTCATGGCTAGGGAGGTGGAGCTTCTCATGCCAGAGAGATCCCCTTAATTAAGTTTATCTGCTTGTCAGAGGTGAGCACAGTGTTTCTAGGTCAGGGCCTCTGGAGATTGGTCATGTCCCCCCTGTCATCACCAGGGGGTGGGAGTGAGTGCTGTTTTCTATGGTTGTTTTTGTTCTCCCTTGTTCCTCTGCTTCAAATCCTCTAAGGTTGCCACATTGGGCGCCTGATTCAGATGAATTTCCCAACATTATGGATGATAGTAGACAACAGGGAAGAACCAGTAATCTAGAGCTGTCAAAAAAACAGGATGGCTAATAAGGGTGGTGGATATCTACCTATCATCTCTCTCTCTCTCTCTCTCTCTCTCTCTCTCTCTCTCTCTCTCTACCTGTCTATCATCTACCCACCTATCCTCTACTTGTCTTCTAACCATCCATCCACCCATTCATCCATTTGCATGTATTTCCTGGTTTCTATGTACCATATATTTTACTTCCATCTTTCACATAATTAAATCATTTAATTTTTAAAGGCTGTGATACCCTTATTTTAAACATAAAGAAACTGAGTCTAAGAAATAGTATTTCAAGCCTGAAATCAGGGTTT
>NW_007727294.1:140869-141127 GCF_000696425.1 Galeopterus variegatus | reverse complement strand
ATAGTTGTGGAACTCTGAGTGCTTTAAAGGATGTTCTTTAAGGAAGGATTTCCAAGTATTACTGGCTAAAGAAAAACAGAGTCCATGTAAATAATATTTTTTTCTTTTCTTTCTTTTATTTTTTTTGGAGTGGGGAGGGGAGAATGAATTTCCCATAAGTTCTATTGAAAACTTATTATACACTTACTCTTTAATAATAAAGGAACTTAATGTCTTTGAGAGCTATTACCTGTAAATTTCGTTCTAGACTATGGCATT
>NW_007727294.1:139937-140718 GCF_000696425.1 Galeopterus variegatus | reverse complement strand
TCTACATATTAGCTTTCCACAGTCACATCACTGGTTCACCTGCCTTCATTATAGCTCCTCTGTGGGCTCCCTCCTGGGGTATGTACAATTGGGCCTGCAGAGGAAAGTGGTGTCTGGGGGGACCAAACCATTGCCTAGATTCCCCCATGGAGACAGAAGATTTTCCAGCTATTTATTTTTAATCACTTGGTAATCCCTAGAATACTTAGAGTGAGTTTCAGTAGCATAATCGAAATACAGAAAAGCTTAGTGCAAAGACAGTATTTATATCAACTTTCATAATAANGTATTCTTGCTGTGCTTGCTTACTGGTATTTATGTCTGCTCACTCCTGTTAATTGGTTAATGTTTGCAAAGTGCTTTTGAGATGAAAAGCTAATGATCCCTGTGCCGTGGGAGGCTGTGGGTGGCTGCCATGGCAGCTTGCTGGGGCTTTGACTATGAGGACTTGCTTGTGGGCTCCAGGATAATGAGGGGGAATCCCTTAAGCCTTCTATGTCCCTGCTCTTCAAAGCCTTTTCCATTCCATTCTCCTGGCCTTGCTAAGTCACTCTGTGGACAAAATAAAAATCTTCATTCTTGCAAAGGTGTGAGAGGGAGGCTCTTCAAAGACTTTTTACCCGCATCCCACTAGAGTTTGCTCTAGTGCAGTTGGACAGCATCTCTATGCCATTAGAAAAGAAATAATAGTAACAGAAATACATAAACAAGTCCAAAAAAAGATGCTGCTCTTAAAAACTAGGGGCAAATGTTTTATTATTTTTATCTTACTTTTTCTGTC
>NW_007727294.1:86692-138754 GCF_000696425.1 Galeopterus variegatus | reverse complement strand
CATAATCGAAATACAGAAAAGCTTAGTGCAAAGACAGTATTTATATCAACTTTCATAATAAAAAAAAAAAAAGAAGGAAAGCCAAATATCCCCACATATAGACTGGCTGGATAAATATGGCATAACCATTTAAAGGGATATTGTGCCGTCATTATGACAACATGGGGATCCTTGTGTTATTATATTAAGTAAACAAAAAACAGAATAGAAAAGCGATAGTAACTTCATAAAATATGCATAGAAACTTCCTATAAGGCAATATAGTAAAAAATAAATATTGATCATTTTCTTCTTAAGATTATTTTATAGCTTTAAATATTCTGTGATGAGCAAGGGTTTTCTTTTTACTCATTTTCTTTTTTGAATAATTATGTAAAAACACACAAATGTATAGAGAATGATATAAAATAACAGACATCCTTGAATCTGTAGGAGATTTTGCATGCTAACTTTTTGTTTCATTTGTTTGGATAATTTCATTTATTTTTTGAGATAAAGTGATTTCTCTGTCTCCTGGAGGTAATCACTATTCTGAGGTTTATGAGTTTTACATTTTTGTTACATGTGTAAGTATCGATAAACAACATATAGTATTATGATATATATTTTAAGCTTACACATAACAATAGGTGTTATACGTATCATCTGAAATTTTCTTTATTCAATCCACCTCTATTTTTAAAATTTATTCATATTTTGTGTGTAAAGCCAGCTTATCTTCAAATGTTATATGGAATCCCATTGTATTAATATCTAATAATTTATCTGTTCATTCTCCCAGTAATTCTCCAAGCAGGATACGTTCCAAAGTTGTTTTAATTTTTTGTTCTTGTAAAATGCTACAATTGATATCCTTGAAAGTATCCCTGAACACATTTGAGAGTTTCTCTAGGTTACATCCAGAAGTAGCATCCCTGTGTTGAAAACATCTATATCTTAAGTATACTAGATTTTACCAAATTATTCTCCAATTTATACTCCCAACAGCATAAAACATAAATTACTATTTTCCCATCTTCTTGTCAACACTTCAAATTAGACTTTAACTATTTTTCCAAATAGATATAAATAAAAGAAAATCTTTTAAGAATTTTTATTTGCTTTTCCCTGTTTATCAGCTTTTGAGATTTACTTTGATGTGAATTGCCTGTTTCTTTTTCGTTATTCTATTAATGAAGTAATTTTTCTTTTTCCCATTGGTTTTTAAGCATTCACAATATATTTGGGATCCTAAGTCTAATTCTTGTCAGTTATATGCATTGCAAGTATCTTCTCCCTGTGAATAGATTGTCTTTGTATTTTGAGAGGGAGGAAATTCTCCAGGAATATGGAGGAACTAGACAAAGACCAGTGACAGATTTCTCCAGAGAGTCAGGAAGCATCTTCTGGGGACCACCTGGGGGTCTGCTTGACTTCTTTGCTTTCCCATGTTGGCATACTAAGAATGGAGCCAGGGCGGTGGCCTGATAGAGTGGGCATTTGCTCAGCTGGCTTTTGCAGGTTCCTCAGTCCTATTGTTTCACTAAGTGTCACTATCACTCAGTGGTGCAGGATTCTAATGTGAAGGGAAGTCGTGGTGCTGCTGTTTTCTACATGCACTGAATAAGGAGTGCAGTTTTATATCTTACAAAATGCATTAGAGAGTGATCAAAATAGCAGAAAGCCCTCTCTGAATGCAATTCTTCTTAAATGCAACTCACATTCAATAAGTGCCTACTATGTTCCACTGAGAAAGAGAGGGGTAGTTAGGTCTTTGCAGCAGTCAGCTCAGCAGAGGATGTGGGTACACATGGCCAGGGCTAAAACAATGTGAGGCTTGTTATACAAGTGATACGAACAGATACTGCAGGGACAAAGGCAAAGGTGTAATAAATTGGTTGATTCAAAAAAGAGGGAGTGAAGTAGCAGGGAAGCCTTCTGAGAAGCAATGTCTGAGCTTTGCAATGAAGGGTGAACAGGGTGTTACCTGTGGAGAAGGGTGTAAGGGAATGTAACTTGAGTAGAAGAGCCTAGACCTCCCTCTGGAGGATTTTCAGACCACTGTTGAGTAATTTACTGGAGCTGGAGCCTAGGATATAGTAAGAGCAGATGAGGCTGGGTCCAGATAATAAAAGACCTTGAATGTAATATTTGACTTCATTTGTTTTGGAGATTTTTTTTTCCCCTCAAGCTGGAGAAAATGAAAGTTTGCATCAATTCAGTGGATGCCTACATTTTGATTATATTTTGGTTCTCTTCAAATCCTTTCCATGTACATGTTGACCTAAAAGAAACTGAGGTCAAACATATAAGCATGGAGTTTATTGAGCCAATATGACTACTGCAGCTGCAAAACACATAGATCAAGTCACCCTGAGAAGTATGCTCCGAAGGGAGCTAGCAGAGCTCAGCATTTTATAATCACATGAGGGGAAAGAATCAGAGAAGAGAGAGAGAAGAGGACAGCTCCCTAATCATTCCATCAGTTTTTCTATTGACTAGAACATATACATATGGGTTTTAAAATGTTATGAGATTACACTGTACATGTAGGAATCCAGGGTCAAAATTACAAGAAACATTCTAGGTCATTCTGTTATTTCTCTGGGTGCCAGTATGTCTGGTTTCTAAAAATAGTCTTATTATAACATTTTCCAGGACATGTGAATGAGACTTCTGACTTATTCCGAGCTTTCCAAGGGACAATAATTTAGTTGGCCTGGTCATAGCAGATTTTTTTTAGTTTATCATACCTAATTTTCCTTTCATATTGACTTAGCTAGCAAAATAAGAATTGACCTAATTGGTTTTCTCTAATATAATAATGTTGGGAGAAATAAGGGATTTTGAAATTCTGTTGCATGGATATCACTCATAAAATATAATGCTAGGAACTTTGTCCCTGAAGGAAATAGATATAGACTAAGCAAGGCTGTGCAGTTTTTACTATGACAATTTCACATCACATGCTATTTATATTACTTGTGATTTTCTGAAAGAGATACCAATAACACTTGTAAATTAATGTGTTAGCATTCTACTAAAAAATAATGATTTCATTCCTCACCTTTACTTATAATCACTGCAAAGTTATAAAAAAAAAAAGGAGCAAGGTGAGTTTTCACCAAATTGGTAAATCTCATTAGAATACTTTCTAGACTAGCATGATGTCAGAAGAAAGATACTGAAAAACACAAAGTCCAAAGTCTTTTATTATTTACTTATAATTATGTGTGTGCTGGACCCCAAAATTCACAACAGAACATTTATTATTCTGATCTTAGTTTTAATTAGAAACCTGAATAAATATGATCTTCTATTGCCATACTAGTCAGTTTCACTTAAGCTTTTATTCCTTTATTTAATAGATCCATCCACCTGTCTATTTATCTAGGTATTTTAGCACCTACCACTAGTCATCATTGAATTGAAACACAGTGAAACATAATAGCTGGTTCCTTTGATTCGTGCCTTACTGTTCTCTACTTTTCCTTGCCTGGATGTGGGTATCTATGTCATCTTTAAGAGGTATTGTTCCTGGTTTGAATTTGTGAACTGCAAGTACGCTAAACAGTCTGAATGTGTGTGTGTATGTGTGTGTGTCGGGGGGTATTTCTGCAAATGTGGGTAAATGGGGATTAACGTCATGCCGCCTATTGCTGTAATACACCTTGTAGATTTGAAGCTAAATTACAGAGGTGGATGGGTGTTATATGCCTATAGCTTGGCACTTTTCTCATATATGTTTGTTTTCAATACTTAGAAACCTGTGTGTCTGAGAAAAATGTAGATTCTGAAAAGTGCTAATAGCTGCTCTAAGACAATTTTTGGTAAACTTGTATTAATAAGTTTATATTAATACAGTTAGGAGAAAGAAATTGCAATTGTTTTGCTGAATTTGTTAAGGCTTTACAAAGGAGCACGTGTAGTAGATGGAATTCAAAGAATTGGAAAGTAATTATTTAATTAAAATGGAAAATCTGAAGAGAGTATTGTGTGGTAGTGCTGGGCTCTGGAAAATAGGTGGAAAGAGTCTTTGTCTCACATAAAGTTATTTCATTACATAGGCCTTTAGATTTTAACCAATTTTTAGAAACAGAACCAAAAAGACATTTTTTAAAAAGTTAGGGAAGAATGATGACTCAGAGGAAGAAAAACAAAAAAAAGTTAGGAGAGGAAGTTACCTGGGGCGTTAAACACAACAACAAACTTAGTTGGCACGTGTCACAGTAGTTTCAATGTTGGATACAAAAGAAGACATATTTAGCTATTGGTTTCAAAACAAAGAGGAATCACCAAATCTAGACGTGATACTTCTTAAAATGTTTTCATTCACTCAACATCACTTATTAAGTGTTACTATTCATCAGGCACCAAGAAAAGCTACTGCTGTTCTAAGGAGCTCCTAGAAGCTCTGGGGAGGTGGGGCACAACAGTGAATTCCTTCAGAATGAAGGGCCTAGTGGGTGGACAAAGGAGAGATACTGAACCTGAACTATCAAAGCTAGGCGGGTAAACTGCTGTTCTAAGGAGCTCCTAGAAGCTCTGGGGAGGTGGGGCACAACAGTGAATTCCTTCACAATGAAGGGCCTAGTGGGTGGACAAAGGAGAGATACTGAACCTGAACTATCAAAGCTAGGCGGGTAAAAGCTGCATTCCTAGGCTGGCTTCGACTGTTTAGCCTTTCCAGATTACTTACATTTATTGTCGCCTGGCTGTGCAGGCCTTCAGATTTGGAATGAGGCTTCTCTCAGGGCCAGGTCCACAGCCTCTGCAATGCACCTACCTTCACGAGCTCTGGTGAGGGAGGAGACAAACAACTTGGGCAGCTGCGGTGGTGTCCATGTCTGCCTTTGTGATCTCAGAGCTCCCACCTGCTACAGTTGGAGAAGCCTGTTCTCTGATGGTTCCTGGGGAATTGCCACACACTCCTCCTCAAGGCTGGATGTATGCAGATCAGCTAAACCTAAGGGATTGATGATTGACTATGAGAGAGAGAATTGACTCTGCTTTTCCTACCCACTCAACCACAGCTTTTATAGACATGACATACAGATTAGAAAGCCCTCGCCGATGACAAGATACCTAAACTGGGCCATCCTTCCTATTATATTATCTGTAGAGTCTCACAGAATAAACAGACACCTTGTGGCCTGAGCCTTGAAGGGTGAGAGGAGTCAGCTTGGCAGATCTGGGGCAGGGCAGGAGGGGTAAACGCAAGGAGCAAGCACATACCAGAGTGTCTTATAATGAATTCTAAGAAGCTCAGAATTGACACCCGGAAAATGAGAGGGTAGAAGTAATTAAAAAATGAGGCTTAAGCAGAATGCAGGGTTCAAGATCATTCAGGACCTTCCATAGGAAATAAGGGTTTGGGACTTTATTTTAAATGTGACGGAGAGACATTGTTGGGAAAATAGAATAATAAGGCCCCCTTGCTTTAGGTCCGGTGGGGGTGGTGCCATGCATTCTTTGTAAGCAAGTTGTGTGTGGGTGGAGTTATTGCACATGCATGGCGCCACCACCTGGCTGGCGTTTACTGCCTCGGATGTCTGCCCCGTGCAGCCATGCTCTGGAACCTACGGCTCCAAGAACGCTTTTTGCTGGTTACCTGTGTGTGAAGGGTTTGTGAACCAATCTGGACAATGGGCTTGAGGGGCCTGTGAACTCCAGACCCAGCCCTAGCCTGACAGACATGAAAGGGTTTTAAGGAAGGGAATAACAAAATTTGCTTTGTGTTTTAGAAAGACTAATCTGGAAGGAGTGTGGAAATTAGAGAAAAATGGTTAGAAAGTTACCACAGCCTACAAATGAGAAATGGGAGCCTGGGGTAAGGCAGTTGTGCGAAAGAGAAAGGAAAAGCTCCATGAGGCACATGTGCACGTGGAGAGGTGACAGGACTCCATAAGAAAGTGAAGGAGGGGCCTGAGGAAGGGAGGGGCTTCTGGCTGGGTGCTCGATGGTTAGGGGTGCCATTATTGCAGGAAGGGGATCAGACAAGGATTTGAGTCCAGAAGATAAGGACATTATTTTTGGATATGTCAAGCATATACTATTGGGGATATTCACTGCGCACAGAAGTTTGCCATTCTGGAGCCTTAGATTTAGTAAGATGCTGATGAGGTCAGCTAAGGATAATATGGGGTGGGCATGTAGGGAAGTTTGAGGGACAGACCCAGAATATCAGTACTTAATAGACATTTTAATAAACAACCATAAAACAAATTTCTGCTTAATGAATTCCTTTTTCTTTCTTTTAAAAATTGCAGTATGACTTATTTGAGAGATGATTGAGCTAAACTCTTTAGGCCTGACTTGGGATCCGTTTCTGGCAGGGTGATTGGGGAAGTCAGTTTCTGTCACCTTCAGTGTTTCATTTAAAAAGACAGCATTAGACGACTTGATCTCAGAGTTTAAAGTTTTATCACCACAGGGCTTCTCGTGAGGCTGTTGGAGGCAGTGAAACCAGAGAGACCCCTGCTCTCTTTGTTTCTGCTGTTGTTTTCTACCTCTGTTTTCTCAGAGGTTTTATGATCATTGACAGTAAATAATAGGAAAGTCACTGAAGGGGCACAGGAAACGTCCGTCATATCAGGAATAATCTTGACAGCTGAGGAGTACAAAGATATAGAAACTCACATAGAAGCATCCACTTGTACACAGGCCTAAACTCAAATAATTTCTTTGCTGTCTTTATATTTGGACTTAATGTACCTATTCTTTGATACAGAGGGATGTTTAAAAGCACACTGTCTCTGTGCTCCTATTTATTCGTGTTTCTTTTCTTGGCCTATTGGCTTTATTTTTCCCTCTTAAATAGACTTCATTTTCTAGAGCTGTTGTAGGTTCACAGCAAAAATGAGCAGAAAATACAGACATTTCCCATATTACCCTCCACCCGCATTATCAACACCCACCAAAGGGTGGTTGTGACAATTGATGAACTTGCACGGACACATCGTCAACACCTAAAGTCAATGTTCACATTGGGGTTCATTCTCGGTGTTGTACATTCCATGGGCTCGGACAATGCATGTTGACATGTGTCCACCATTATAGTATCACACAGGGTAGTTTCACTGCTCTTAAAATCATCTGTGCCCTACCTATTCATCCCTCCATCCCCACTGTGCTCTGTGTTTTAACTTAAGTCATATCATATGTCTGCATGGTTAAAAATTTAATTTATCTTGCAGGTTGAAGAATGTGCTTTAAAATATGCAGGGAAAAAAAGCTAGACACAGTAATTTATATTTACCCAGGTCAAAATCTTCACGATGTAGATTATAATTATTGTTCATGTTACAGTGATATTCTTAATAATAAGTTATAGTGGTTAGAGCTTCACTGCTATTAAAAGTTTTCTAATTTAATTAGGTTAACCCCTCAAGTTTTTTCAGAAGTCATTGGGAGTATAGAATATAAATAACTACTGCTTAAACAGGCAAGTAGACAAACCTGTGTCAGTTTAAAGGACAGATTATTTCTGTTTTAGCACAATAATCTCCTTTATTATTTGTCACAATGAATACTTACCTGGTTTGCAGGGTCAAAAATCTTTGACTTGAAAGCCACCGCCTGCATTTGTGTTGAAACATGTTGGGAGGTCTGTGTGTGTGTTCATGCAAGTGTGCATGCATGCCTGTGTGTGTATGTGTGTGTGTGTCCATGCACGTTCAGTATATTTCAGTATCTGAGATGGAAATAAGAAAGAAGCAAACCAGCTGGGAAGTGGGCAGGAAAGGATTGCAGTGAATTTATTTTTTAATGATAGCAAAAGAAAAAGGGTGGGGGGCATAGAGAAATGACAGAACCAAATGGGGAAGAGACAAAGTGAGTTAGATAGAGCAGCACACCCAGGTGCAGGAGGAATTGGATCATTTTGAAGGAATGTGGTTAAGAGTGGCTAATAGCATCAGAGTTCTCATGGCAAAAACCACTTTTTCTCTAATGAGGACCTGAGCAGCACAGAGCAGCAGTGGATCTCCGTGTTGCTGTAACTCACTGACTTTTCCCCCTAGCCAAGAAATAGGATTCTCTGCTCATTACTTTATGTGGGTTTTAACCAAGGTCAGGAATCTGTTACTTTATATAGGTGGTTAAATTTTGTTTTAGCTTCCTCTAACCTGATTATAAGGACTGCTATCGTTTTCAGTTTAAGCAAATCAGTCTAGGGTTGTGATTTAGGCATCTCTCTGCAAAAACCTTTGTAAACCTTTCCCAGGTGGACAGAGAGGTTTGATGGATTAAATGTCAGATTGCAGTCTATCGACAATTTATGGAATAAACAGGTTTTCGACAATAAACCTTTTCTGAGGGTGAACAGAAGTGCAGAAGTTACAAAAAATCATTAAGATGGATCTACAATTCTGCCATGTCTTCACATAACTTGTTCTAAAAAATACTCATATTTCTCATAATGATAAATTTTAAGGGTCCATTTGCAAATTTGTACAACCCACCTTCATTCTTTACCTGATTCAGGAAAAAAACCAAAAACCAAAAGCCAAAAATGAAAACAAAAATAGTGTCTTACCGAAGAAGATCCTAATTGGATAATTAGGGTCTATTGCTATGGTGCTGGCAGCATGATCTTTTTTTGAGGGATTAAGGGTATAAAAATTGTTTAACAATATAGGTGAGTGTCTATTTTCTTGATATTATTCTTCACTAGACTGTTTTTTATTAAATGGTAAGGGCTGTTTTATTTTTTATCTTTGATACCTAATAGAGTGCCTGAAATGCCGTAGACATAAATATGAGGGCATTTCAAAAAATTCATGAAAAAATAGAATTAAAAGGTAATATGAATCTTTCCATGAACTTTTTGAAGACAGTTCATATCCTTTCCTGGATGAATGAATGGCAGCATCAGGAAAACCTTTGCATCTAAAATGAGAAGGAAACAATAGCAATAATAATGTTAGTGGTAAAGGTAATCACTATCATTTATTGAGAGCTCAGTATGGGCCTGGCACTCTTTGAAGTATTTTTTGTATTTTACTCATTTAATCCTGACAATAATTAGATTCTATCGCTGTACTAATTTTATAGATGAGGAACCAAGACACAGAGATGCTAAGCAATTTACCCAAGGTGTTACAGCTAAAAAGTGTTGGAACTAGGATTTGAATCCTAAGTCTAGCTCCAGAGACCACACTCACTCACCACCAACCTAAGCAACCAGCTCAGAACCCCTGCCGCCCCCAACGCCATTTGTTTTAAGCAGTTGTGATACAAGCAAATACTACTCTTGTGGTGCTATATCGTCAAGTCTGTGATGGACCTGATGCTATAAAGATGACATGAACATTGACACGTGTCATGTGGTATAGGAAGAACTTTGATCACGTGGTGGAAGAGAGACCTTGACTTAAGCAGCAAGTTGGTGGGCCTGCGTGCCTCTCACCTGGCTGATTCCTCCCTGTAGTCTGGCTTTGATGACCTGGGACATTCCTGTGAATCTCTGTGAGGATCTAGGGAGTCAAGAGGGGCCATATCCATTCTATAATACTATCATTCCCACCTAATCTTTGTGCCATTTTTTTGCTAGTTTGGAAGCAAGCTGAAGCGAAAGCCACTTTCAACTTAATTTGAGTTATCATTCTCCTCAGTCATTCAACTTGGACCAGGCTTTGTGCTATACATGATTATTTTCTGGGCAATTTACTTGATGTCTGTCCCTCATTTCCCTCATTTGTGAAGTACAGATAATAATAATCCCTACCTTGCAGAATTGTTGTTGAGATTAAATGAATTACTGCATGTAAACCTTTTAGATAAGTGCTTGGCACATAGTAATTACGTGCTAAGAAAATTATTAGCTCTTATTCCTATAAAATTTTGTATTCACGAAATTTCAGTTTAACTGAGTTTCTAGCACTTGAATAATTCAAATATGACTAAAGCAAAGGGAAGAAACACTGATCTGAAAAGTCACATCAGATAAAAGTGAAGGAACAAAGCACTTTATTTTAGAGAGAAATTGAGGCAGAACAAGATCAAGAGACTTGTTTAGCCTTATGCAAATAATCAATGCTTGATTACTGATGAAGCCAGATCAAGAATTCTTAGGCAATTATTCTGACTGGGGTGTGCTTGTGTTGTGTGAGTGTTTACAGTGTTCGAGCTAGTCGTGGTGAACCTGGTGAATTCTAGGAAGGTGGACCTTCTGAAAGGCCATGATCTGTTTTAGGGTCCCAAATGGACAGTAGCCCAAATTCTTGTCATAAGTTTTACATACAAGTTGTTAATTAGGTAATTTACCTTATTTTCTTTGTGGAGATTGCTGTCTAATGATCACTAATAAATGCTCTGCTATCTGGTGCACAAGGAGAAATAATTTGTATGACCTGTCCCAGCTCAGTATCTGGAGTGGGTATTTTTATTGACTGAACTTCTTTCAGAGGAGAAGGAAATATTTTACTTGATATTTGCCTAGAAAAGTGCATGTTTTAAGAGGGACCATCTGCCAGTTGCTTTCCATGCAGTAAAAGGATAAGAGCCATGGAGTATCTTGAGTTCCAAGAGGTCCTAGGGGCCACCTGGTCTAAGTGTTAGACTGGACTGATAGAGAAGATGAGAGAGGTTGAGGAACTAGTGCAAAGTCACACAGCTGCTAGGCAGAGGAGAGGCTGCAGCCCCAGCTTGGTTTGACTTCAAGTCCCACTGCCCTAACCCTTCATGCTGGTGTCTGATAATGTTTCCATTCAAGACTGATCGGGAAATTGTCCAGATGACCTTGGCAGTGGTGTCTCAGGAGCATCCTCACAGCTGTGTGGGATTCAGGAATCTTCATTTTTCATTCCTTACCTTAGAATTTAGCACCTTTAGTTGACCTAATATTTATATTGACTTTGGAAATCAACAATAGTTTTTTTTAACCTCCCCCAAATGGGTAGCTTGAATAGTGCTTGCAATTTCTAAGAGAGTTAATTTTATTTTGGACCTTTTGAAATAAGACAAAAAAGAGCATTAATAGGACTTATGCTTTTTATTTGTATGGTTCAGAACTTGGCAGCCTTTGGCATCTGTGCTATGCATAACACTCAAAAATATTTAGGTGGGGAGGCTAGAGTCTTGGAATTATAAACGTAATTGGCTTATGCTTATTGGGAAGTGACAAGGATTTTAAACTGTTGATTAAGCTGTGGGAGACCATGGATAAAATGGTACTTGAATGAGGATGTTAGGAAGAATGTTTTGGATTAGTTGGGAATTTAGCCCCAGAGGGAGGAGAGAATTGAATCTCCCAGGTTGAAACACTGATTGAAAGTTTGATTGAGGGTCTGAGAACACTTTTGGTATCTCACTGGTATGGCACATCTGACTGGACGAGTCAGACTGGCCTGTGGGAGCCATCAAAGACAGCAGAGAAAGGAGATGGGGGTGACACAAAAGGAACAGAGATAGAGAGGCAGCATTGGCAGGGGACAAGTGGAGCTGCACCCTCCAGTGGGAACCAAAAATGGTACCAAGGAAAGTGACCCCTGAACTGTAGATGCAGAAAAAGAAAAAGGTTGCCAGGGTTACTTAGGATATGCTCAGTAAAAGTGACGTGACTTGGAGCCTCTGAATCTTTAGTGGATAGGGCAAAAGATAAAGGTCCTTAATTCTTCCCCAAGCTGATGTGGCCTGGCAAGGCCAGTGTTATTTGTGGGAAACCTGATGAAGTAGGGATGCGGCAACGTTTTCCTAATGGAAACAGCGCCTCCTTCTCACTCAGTCCTACTCTCCCTCTTAGAGGGCTGTATGTGAATCCCTTTTCTGGAGCTTGCTGATCAAAATTTAATGTGCAACCCTACAGAGTCGCTTCAAAGTTTAAAAGAGGACTTTTAGTGCTGGCCGGTTGGCTCACTGGGTTAGATCATGGTGCTGATAACACCAACGTCGAGGATTTGGATCCCCACACCGGCCAACCAAAAGAAAAATAGAAAAAGGAATTTTAGGTATGTAACAAGTCTCTAAATAAGAGTAATGAGCTGAGATTGTAGAATGGCAAAATAGGATTGACCTTTTAGGCCAGAATGCTATCTCCAAAAAGTTGCTCTTCCTTGCTTTTTTTAGTTGGTTGAACTTGGACGTCATACAGTCACTTACATTTTGAGATAGAACCTTTCCTTGGCACCTGTCACTGACATTTCTGTCCTTATTTCTTTCAGAATCTCCAATCTTTCACACTCTTAATTAGGTTTATAGATATTTGATAAATATCAAGCAGGGAATGAGTCCACTTTCCATGTGGATCCTCTTGGGAACTCCTGACATTTAATCATGTTTTAACCAACATGTGTTTATGAGCTTTGTTTTCCTCCTCAAAATTAAAAATAATTGGCCAGTAGCCTGAATATAGTAATTTGTATTCATGTGAATTGTAGAATTTTAGGGCAAGAGAGAACATAAAATACTCGTTATGCATAAACTTTATGTTAAAATGTTGCTATTTATTTATTTATTTTATTATTATTATTTTTTTTCCTTTCTGTCTTTTTTTGTGACCGGCAACGGGATCGCAACCCTCGGTGTTGCGCCCGCACCTCGCTCAGCCAGTGAGCGGCCGGTCTGTATGTGGGATCCGAACCCTCGGCGGGAGCGCCGCTGCACTCCCAAGCGACGCACTGTAGCAGTGCACCACCGGGCTGGCCCAAAATGTTGCTATTTATTGATTGATATAGTTAATAAACTTTAATAGTAGTACATAACTATGATTTTCTTGTTAAAATAAATTTAAAAACCTAACAAACTCTAAGATCCCAAAAACACTTTGCTGGACAGAATTCATGAAGAAGGATACTGAAATAAATCCTCAAACAGTAGTATTTTAAAATATAACTTTTCATTGTCCAGTTGTGCTTAAAGCTACCAGTTTTTTGAAAGCCAAGCACTTTTTAAACCCTTTCTTCTTTGAAAGTAAGTTAAAAGAGAAAGTGTCTCTAAAGTTTAAAAAAATATATATTTTAATAAAGTTCCAGTTTCTTCTCTCCCACCTCTTGTACTTTAAGTTGCTGTTTTGAATTTCAAGATCATCCTGCATGAACACACATTTAGAGCGTTTAAATTATTCTGCTGCAAATCCAAAATTCAGGATCAGATAACTGAATGTATTATTTTGACCAGACCTAATTTCAATGGTTCACTGTCACAGAAGAGACACATTTTAAGTTTTGGTTAGTAACTTCAATCTTAAAAAAATCATTTGTATATTATTCCTATTGACAAGAAAAAAACCTGACAGAGTTCATAAGATTTATTCACCTATTACAGATCCAGTTCAACTCTCTTGGGAATGGTAAAACATGGAAAACTCTCTTGTAAGCATAAATCTTCATGGTTTCATTATATGATTTTTTAAACTGTAGATTTTAAATGGCAATTTTAGTTGCTTAACATTAATGATAACACATAAAAAGAGAGGCAGGGAGGATTACATTTTCAATAAGAGACACACAAAGTGAAGAACAGAAATAAAAATGTATATAACTGATCAATCTGTAGCATTGATTCCCCATATTTCACTCTGATATCATATGATTTACTTTTCTCTCAAATGGTATCTTCTTTTTAACATATACTCACCCAAACAGTTGACAATGAAACCGTGAGACTTTCTCAGCCATTTGAAGGATATTTTTTCTTTTTCAGACCAAGTATGAATTTAATGCCACCAAAAATTGTGGAAAAAGACCAACAATTGATACAGTGAAATTTGCATACATGTGGTGTTATGAGTGAAAAAAAGTAATGATTACAGACCTGTTTAATTGAATTAAAAACTTTTGTGAGGGAAAAAGTGAGGGAAAAATTAATCACATGTTTGCATTATTGAAACGTTTTTTAAAAATGTTACATGTTTCTTACATATGTAGTAAGTAGAAGACTATGTTTTCTAGCCTGTTTGGTATATCTCCATTAATGTTTTCAGATCTCACACACAAAAGTACTAGAGTCCTTCAATCATTCATTCCACAAATATTTATTCACAGCAAAGCACTTTTGTAATGGCTGAAGATATACAGTCAATAAAATAGATAAAATATCCTTGTCCTGAGTATACTCAGTAATACTGAGGTGAGACCAACAATTAAAGAGAAAAATTTATAATATATGTGTGTGTGTGTATGTATGTGAATACCTACTTATAAATAAAAATATAGTTTATTAAGTATTATGAGCATAAAAAAAGGAAGGAGAGTGGGAAATGTTATGGGGTGTTATGGGGATCTGGGAAGACTTCACTGAAAAGATAACATTTGAACAGACTTCGGAAGGTGAGGGAGTGGCTCACCTTCCTCTGTTCCTCTTTGGAACAGAGTATTCTGTGTACAGAGAAGTGAAATACAAGGGCCCTGGGGAGGTAAGGTGCCTGGCATGCTCCCAGACAGCAGTAAGGCAGAGAGACTGGAGCATCAAGAGCAAGCACGAGAGGATTAATAAAGAAATCAAGGAGATAATGAAAATAATCACGTCCTAGCATGGTAGGAAATGGAAAGCCATTTGAAGGACGTTGTCTTTTGCTCTGTGTGAGATGAAAAGTCATTGGAGGATTATGAGCATAAGTAAATGCTTTGAATTATGTTTTAATAGAATTATTCTAGCTCGGGCCGGCCTGGTGGCGCACTGCTACAGTGCGCCACTTGGGAGTGCGGTGGCGCTCCTGCCGAGGGTTCGGATCCCACATACAGACCGGCCGCTCATTGGTTGAGCGAGGTGTGGGCGCAACACCGAGGGTTGTGATCCCGTTGCCGGTCCCGGTCCGGTACGGGCGCGACACTGAGGGTTGCGATCCGTTGCCGGTCAAGAAAAAAGACAAAAAGGAAAAATAATATAAAAAAAAGAATTATTCTAGCTCTGTGTGGGAAACATACTGGTAGTGTTGGAGCAAGAAAGAAAATGGAAACCAGTGTATGATGATGGCTTTGATAGGTAGTAGCAGTAGAGGCTGTGAGAAGGGGTTGGATCATGGATATTGTGTTTTCAAGGTAGAAACAACAGAACAGGCTGATAGATTGGACCTGGCCTGTAAGAATAAGAGAGCAACAAAGGATTACTCCAGGTTAATTGCCCTAGTGCCATGGGTCAAATATGACCCCCAAAAGTTCATGCATTGGAAACTTGATCTCCATTGTAACAGTGTTAAGAGGGTGGGTAATTGAAAGGTGGGACCTTAAAGAGGTGATTAGATTTTGAGGACTGTGTTCTTGTGAATGGATTGATCCATTTATGGAGTAATAGATGTGATTCTGATAGCTCTATAAGGAGAGTGAGTGACAAGGTTCACTCTCTCTTCCTCAGCTGATTCTCACCATGTGATAGCCTGCATCACAGCAGAGTCACCACCAAGAAAAAGGTCCGCACCATATGTGCCCTTAGACAACAGACTTCCCTGCCTTCAAAACTTTAAGAAATAAATATCATTTCTTTGTAAATTACCCAGTTTCAGTTATTTTTTTATAAGCAACAAATAATGGACTAATATACCTAGGAAACTAGAAGGAAGGAGCCTCAATGAAGTGAAATGGGGAAGTCTCTAAAATTCAAATTTTGCAGAGAAGATCAGTAATTTGTGTTAGGAGATACTGATTTTGAAATGTCTGCTAGACAAGTAAGTGGAGATGATGAATAGGCCATTGGATATAGAAGTTTGAAGTTCAAGGGGGAGATTCTAGATTGAGATATAAATTTGAGAATCAGAAGCATGTAAGTGATATTTAAAATATGAGATAAGTTGAGATCACTAAAGAAATGATTATCAAATGATTATCAACAGGGAGTATCCATGATGCAGCTCTGGGGGAAGTTCAGTATTAAGAGATTGGGGATAGAATTAGCAAACAAGATTGAGCAGTAGTCAGTGAGATAGGAAGTGAGGCAGGTGATTGTGATATCTATTGCTGGATTCTCTCTTCTGTTGAATTGATAAATATGTCTTTCTATTTTACAATACCATATTGCTTTTGATGATTCAATTATACTTAGTTTTAAAAAAATTAGTGTGAATCCCCCAACTTTATTTTCTTTTTCAAAATGGTTTAGCTCTTTCAGTTTTTTTTTTGCATCTTCATTTTACAATCAACTTCTAGTTTTCTTTAAAAAATTCTGCTCAGAATTGGGTTAGAATTGTATTTTATCTCTGGAAAGTTTATGGGAGAAGTGACATCTTAATTATATCGAGTCTGCCACTCCATGAACATAGTATATCTCACTGTTTATTTAAACCTGTTTTGATTTTTTTTCAGTGTTTTGTAGTTTTCATAATATAGATCTTAGATATATTTTGTTAGATTTAGACCTAATTACTTTGTTTTTTGAAGCCATTATGAATAGTATATAGTTTTTTCAATTTCCAACTGTTTGTTGCTGTATACAAAGGAACTTCAAAAAGTTTGTGGAAAAATGGAATTAAAAGATAAAAATAAAATATATAAACTTTATTTCTCAACATAAGCTCCATCAAATTTGAGACATTTTTGTAAACAATGATACCAGCCACTTAGTTCATCCCTAAAGAACTGAGGGTCCTGGGAATTTAACCACGTCAATACAGTCTTTTTTATATTATTAATTAAAGAAAAATGGGTGCTCTTTAAATATTTTTTAAGACTAGAAAACAAAAGAAAGTTATAAGGAGCTAAATAAGGACTGTAAAGCAGATGCCTAATGGTTTTTCATAGAAACTCACAAAATTGGCCTTGTTTGATGAGAGAAATGAGCAGGAGCATTGTCATGGTCGAGAAGGACTCTCTGGTGAAGCTTTCTCAGGTGTTTTTCTGCTAAAGCTTTGGCCAACTTTCTCAAAATACTCTCATAATCAGATGTCGTTATTCTTTGGCCCTCCAGAAAGTCAACAAGCAAAATTAGATAGAGCATCCCAAAAAACTGTTGCCATGACCTTTGCTCTTGACTAGTCCACTTTTGCTTTGACTGGACCATTCCACTTCGTGGTAGCTATTGCTTTGATTGTGCTTTTTCTATAGAATCATACTGATCCAGTTCATCTCCTGTTACAGTTCTTTGAAGAAATCCTTCAGCATCTTGATCCTACTTGTTTAAAATTTCCATTACAAGCTCCACTTCTGTCTTCAGTTGATCTGGGCACAACAGTTTTGACACCCATCCAGCAGAAAGTTTGTTCAATTGTTATTTGTCAGTCAGAATTGTGTAAGGTGAACCAATCGAGATGTCTATGGTGTTGGCTATTGTTTCTGCTGTTAATTGTAAGTCCTCTTCAATTAGGACACAAACAGATTAACTCTTTCCTTGCAAACTGACATGGATGGTCTTCCACTGCGGGTTTCATCTTCAATGTCATCATGTCTCTTCATAAAATGAGTTATCCATTTGTAAATGGTGGATTTCTTTGGGGCATTGTCCCCATAAACTTTTTGTAAGGAATCAATAATTTCACCATTCTTCCACCCAAGCTTCACCATAAATTTGACGTTTGTTCTTGCATCAATTTTAGCAGAATTCATGTTGCTCTGATAGGGGGTTTTTAGAAATTGATGTCTTATCCTTCTTAGTGCCTCAAACTGGAATCTGTTTAGACAAGTTTATTTTGGTGCAAAAATTTTTGCAATCCATGTATACTTTTTTCATAATATGCATTTTCCATGAACTTTTTGAAGACCTCTTTTGTATATATTTTGTTAGCTTCTGTGGGATTTTCTGAGTAAGCAATATTGTCTGTGAATAAAGATAATTTTGTTTCGCCCTTTCCAATTTGTATGCCTTTTATTTCTCTTTTCCTATTTTGCTGGCTAGGACCTCCACTCCTATGTTAAATAGAAATGGTTAGAGCAGATATCTTGGTCTTATTCCTGATCTTGGGGGTGGTGGTGAAGAGAGGAGTATTCAAACTTGCATCATTAAATATTTTAACTATAGTTTTTCAAAGATGTCCTTATCAGGTAAATCAAAGTAGTTTTCTTTTATTTCTAGTTTGTTGAGAGATTTTGTCATGAATGAATGTTGCATTTTTTTCAAAGACTTTTTCTGTTTCTCTTGAGATGGTCATATAGTTTTTCTTTTTTATTCTGTTAACATAGTGTACTACATTGATTGATTTTTGCATGTAGAACCAACCTTGCATTCTGGGATAAAACTACCTGTCATGATGTATTATTCTTCTTGTATATTGTTGGATTAGATTTGTTAATTGGTTGAGATATTTGCATTTATTTTCATGAGTGATGGTCTTCAGATCTTTCTTTTTTTAAATAATGTCTTTGTCTGGGTTTGGTGTTTTCTTTGTGGCAAAGATATAAACTATGAATTAAATTTTTTTAACGGACATAGGAATGCTAAGGTAATCTGTCTCTTAATTGAGCTTTGGTAGTTTATATCTTTTGGTGAATGAGTTGATGTAATCTACATTATCAAATTATTGGCAGAAAGTTATTAATAAAATTCCCTTATCATTTTCATATCTTTATTATCTGCAGTATTATTCATTTTTCTACTTTCATTACTGGTAATTTGTGTCTTTTTTTCTTAACACTTTTGCTAGATATCTATCAATGTTATTGCTATCAAAGAATTCTATTGAATCAGTTTCTATTTTTCTTTATTTTCTTTTGTCTTCTATTAAAGTGGCTTCTCTTGCCTTCATGCACTACATAGGTCTCTCCTCCTCTTCCCCTGAGCTCTAGCAGCCCCAGCTTGGCTGTTGTTGCTTTTTAATAGTTGTAAATTGGTTGATTGTGATAGAGAGTGATGCTGGGGACCATCTTTTCCACCATCTTCACCGGAAGTGACCTAAACCTTCATTTTTGAAAGATATTTTTGATGGGTATAGAATTCTAGTCTGAATTTTTTTGCTTTCAGTCTTTTAAAGTATCAATTTTTGTCTTCTAGCTTGTATAATTTCTGTGGAAAAGTGTCTTCTAAATCTTGTATTTGTTTCCTCCTATGTGCTGTTTACTCCCCCAACTCAATGTGTGTCTTCAAGATTTCCTCTCTTTTTATTTTCAGCAGTTTGATTATGATGTACCTAGGAAAGTGTGTGTGTGTGTGTGTGTGTATGCTCATGTGCATATTATTATTTATCCAGTTTGCTATTATTTGAAGTTCCCAGATCTATAGTTGAGTCTTTTAAATTTAACAAATTTTCCCATTTATTCATGCTCATGGTTTATCTTTTCCACTATATATTTTGATAGTTTTATCATCATTATTTTAACTCCTCTGTCTTCCCATTCCAACACAAGGGCATACCTTTGTTTGTTTCTGTTGATGGCCTTTTTTCTTGAGAATGGGTTGTTTTATCTTGATTTTTGTTTACTAATGTTTAATCAACTACTTGACAGTGCTTTTTGCGTGTTACTAAATTTTGGTTGACTACTGTATAAAAGAGCAGTAGAGGCTGAAATATGAAGTATTTTTTCCCTGAAATAAGCATACCTCATGTTCTGTTAGGCTATAAATATGGAGATATAGAGTTTTAGGTCAACCAAGTCAGTAACTGAGCTGGGTTTGAGCTTCACTGTTGCTATAGTTACTATTGTTACCTGCAGACCTCAAGTTTCTTCAGCAGTGGTCTGGTGCTTCCTTGTGTTTGGCATGGAGCCCGAGGTGCTGCTGGGGTTTTCTCATTATTTCTTCTTCACTGTCAGCTTAGTTTCAGTATTTCCTAAATACCTGAGCAACAGAGGGGCACTTTCTTCACACTCTTGTCCTTTGCTTAGCAGCATACTGATTTGCATATTACTCAGCATTGGGCTGATCATGGGAGCAAGTAGATATTTTTGATTCTCTTGTTCCACCATCTCTCTTAGGCAGGCTAATGTACTCCAGGGCGAAAAGTCTCAGTATTTCTGTGCTTTTCCACTATGACAGCCATACCTTGCCATGTATCTATGGGACCATGGGGGTACAGTTGGTCTTAGGCAGGAAAGAGTTTGATCAGACTTTTGCAATATCCTGGGCCTATGCACATTTCCTGCCTGTTCCCTAGGAATGATTGGCTTTTGCTCTGCTCTTCCCTCAGCAGCAATGTATCTTTGCTTCAAATAGGTAGTGGAAGAGATTTTTATTCTTTTCTTTTGATCAGACTTTTGCAATATCCTGGGCCTATGCACATTTCCTGCCTGTTCCCTAGGAATGGTTGGCTTTTGCTCTGCTCTTCCCTCAGCAGCAATGTATCTTTGCTTCAAATAGGTAGTGGAAGAGATTTTTATTCTTTTCCCAGTGGTATGAGGTGCAAGGCAGATGGTGAGTGATGGGTGGGGGGATTTCCAACCCCCTCTCCACCTGAGACAGAGAGCTTTTGCTTCTATCCCTTGCCCAATTGCAGTTTAACTTTGCGAGGGCTCTTGGGGCAGGGAGGTTTCCTGCCCTTCCTCCAGCAGCTTAAAGCTATTGGCACCTAAGAAAGGAAGTTCTAGAAAAGAAGATGGGGTTTTGGTTTGTTTTATCCTCTCTCAGATCTCTTTGCCTGCCTCTAATTTTTCTTGTGAGCACCAGGTGGAGGTCAGAGAAAAGAGCTTGCAGTGAGTGCAGACTCAGCTTGTGCCTGAAAGTCCAAGGATGCTATTCCATGCTTGGTCTTTGAGAATTTGTTACAATGTTAGCTACTTTTTTCTAACCCACTTTTATTATGGTAGTTTCCTCTTGCACTTTGCCAAAAGGGCATCACTTCATGTTTCATCTCTTTTCATAGGGGCTTTTCACTCTAAAATTCTGTTCACCTGATTGCCTTACAACCTCAGCTCTCTACTGGGCTCCAGTAGTTATGATTTTGCAGATTATCCAGCATTTCTTTGTGGTTAGGGTGCAGGTAGTGCTCTCCTGTGACCTTCTACAGAAGATTTGGCTCTCTATAGTCCCTTCAAATATTCATTAAAGTTTCCTAACTTTCCATGTAGTCTCAACAGAAAGAAGATCCTGTATAAACCCACCATTTAATTTGCAACATGGTGGTCATGGTAACTTGAGAAGTGCAATTTCATTGGAATGGTGGTGGCCAAAGCTTGATTTAAGAGTAGATTCAAGAGATAATAAAAGGAGAAGAGAAGTTGAAGATTGTGAGTTTAGGTAACTCTTTTGAAAAGTTTTCCTGGGAGAGGGCAGTGGAGAAATTAGATAGCTACAATGAAGAGAGTTCATTGCTGGAGATATGTCATTGACTAGGTAGAAGACTTGGGACCTTGTGCTCACGTGAAGGGGTTGGCCTTTGTTTGGAGCATGGAGAATTTCTCTATAGAAAGAGAAGGGAAGGCAGAGTTTTTAGGCACTGACACTGGTTAGGTGAGAGAATGTGGCAGGGGGGAACTTGTGGGGTTCTTTTGTGATTGCTTCTGTGTTCTCAGTACCTTAGGAAGCCAGGTATTAGGTGGGAGTGAGAATGGGGGAGGAAGTGTTGCAGATTTGAGAACAGTGTGAATGAGTAATCTAAGGTATCAGGAATGGAAATGGACTAAGATTTGAAAATAGATTATTTTCTGCTTTTAAAAGATAACTAAGCAGAAACAACAATGGCAAAACTTTTCCTTATTTCCCTGTGACTTTCAATTTATTATCCTGACACAAAGCTATATTTATTTGCCTTATAGTCACTTCTTTTTTGTGTGTGCTATGCAATGCTAACCCAGCAGTTTAAACATTAAAAAAAATAAATTATTTACTTATTGGGAACCTTAAGGAAAAAAACCCCAAAGAGATATTCATAATTCTGGTTATATAAATGTTGTCTTATTATTTCTCTGGCACCACTGGTACAAATCATCTGGCGAATGAGGAAATAGGCAATGATTATGGTTTATTTGACTTGAACACCTTTCTGGAATATCCAAATAATATTCTGCAAATTCCCTAAGTGGATTGTGACACTTCTGGAACCACTTTGTAACATTTTTTTTCTTCTAGGAGTAACCAAAGATGATAATAGATTATGACTAGTTTTCTAAAGCAAAGTATAGCAACATCACCGTGCACTTTTCTACTACATAGGCTGCACATCTGCATTGAGGGAGAAGTAACTTCTGCATATTGCCTGCTCAGAGTCCCCCTGTTGAGGAATTCTGTTTGGTCATTCTTATTTGTTGTGTGGGAAAGGAGTGTCTCTAGATAGATTGGCAGGGGGAGGGGGATTTGCTCCTTTGTATTGTACATAAATGAATATGATACAGTCATGCACCCCATGACAATGTTTTAGTCAGTGATGGACCAGTGCATATACAACAGTGGCTGGGCAATAGGCTGTATATCATATAGTCTAGGTGTGTGGTAGGCTATATCATCTGGGTTTGTATAAGTATGCTCTATGATGTTTGCATAAAGAAAGAATCACCTAGTGACACATTTCTCAGTGTATCCCTGTCATTAAATGACATATGACTGTAATTGAACTTCACCAAGGACCCAAAACTTCTGTCCAGAGAAAATAAGACAAAGCTCAGAACACTCCTGGAATATTCACTTAGTGCTCCTGAAGGTTTTGAACTGTGGGCTGTGTGTACATGTGTGGGAGACACCCTTTTGTCATCCTCTCTCAAGACATTGAGTGAAAATCTGGTTATTGTTTGTATAATTCAAGATAACTATGCTACCTTTTTGTGTCTTCTTTAATTTATTTCAGTAGTGATTTGTAGTTCTCACTGTAGAGATCTTTCACCTCTGTGGTTAAATTGATTCCCAGGTATTTTATTTTTTTGGTGACTATTGTAAATAGACTTACTTTCTTGATTTTTTTTTTTTTTTGCTAGTTTGTCATTGGAGAATAAAAACACCACTGATTTTTGGGTGTTGACTTTATGTCCTGCAACATTACTGCAATTGTTAATCAGCACTAAGAGCATTTTGGTAGAGTCTTTAGGGTTTTTTATATATAGGATCATGTGATCTGGAAACTGGGACAGTTCTACTTCATCTTTTCCAACGTGGATGCCTTTTATTTTTTTCTCTTGATGATTGCTCCGGCTAGTACTTCTAACACTGTTTTAGTCCATTTTTTGTTGCTATAACAGAAATGCCCGAGACTGGGTAATTTATAAAAAAGAGAGGTTTATTTGGCTTACGATTTTGGGACAGCTGCATCGGGCATGGGCCTCAGGCTGCTTCTACTCATGGCGGAAAGTGGCAGGTAGCCGGTGGGTACAAGCAGATCACACAGCCTCAGGCTGCTTCTACTCATGGCGGAAAGTGGCAGGGAGCCGGTGGGTACAAGCAGATCACACAGTGAGAGAAAGCAAGAGAGAGAGAGAGAAGGTGCCAGCGTCTTTTTAAGCAACAAGCTCTTGTGGGAACTAACAGAGCGAGAACTCACTCATTAATCCCCCCTGCCCCAGGGAGAGCATGAATCCATTCATGAGGGATCCGCCCCCATGACTCAATCAGTTTCCAACACTGCCACATTGGAGATCAGATTTCCACACGAGTTTTGGAGGGGACAACACATCCAAACTCTGTCAAACACTATGTTAAATAGGAGTGTCAATAGTTGGCATTCTTGTCTTGTTCTTGTTCTTAAGGGAAAGGCTTTCAATTTTTCCCCATTCAGGATGATATTGGTGATGGGTTTGTCAAATATGGCTTTTATTTTGTTGAGATACTTTTATTCTATACCTAATCTGTTGAGAGCGTTTAACATGAAGGGATGCTGAATTTTGTCAAATGCTTTTTTACATCTCTAGAAATAATCATATGGTTTTTGTCCTCAATTTTGTTACATTGTGTATCACATTTATTGACTTGCATGTGTTGAACCATCCCTGTCTCCCTGGGATGAATCCCACTTTATCATTGTGTATAATTTTTTTGATATGTTGCTGTATTCTGATTGCTAATATTATGTTGAAGATTTTTGTGTCTATGTAGATCAGAGATATCGGCCTGTAGTTTTCTTTTTTTGTTGTTTCTTTGTCTGGTTTTAATATCAAGGTGATGCTGTCCTTATAGAGTAAGTTTGGAAGAGTGGCCTCTGTTTCAATTTTTTTGAATAGTTTGAAGAGAATTGGTATTAAATCCTTTTTAAAGGTATGGTAAAATTCAGAAGTAAAGCCTTCTGGTCCTGAGCTTTCCTTTGTTGGGAGAGACTGCTGATAATTGCTCTAATTTTGTGCTTATATAGTGGTCTGTTCAGGTTTTTTATTTCTTCTGGGTTTGGTCTTGGTAGTTTGCATGTTTTCAGAAATTTATCCATTTCCTACAGGTTTTCAAATTTGTTGGCATATAGCTGTTTGTAATAGTCTCTACTGATTCTTTGCATTACTGTGGTATCAGTTGTAATATCTCCCTTTTCATCTCTGACTTTTGTTATTTGGGTCATCTGTCTTCTTTTTTTAGTTAGCCTAGCTAATGGTTTGTCTATTTTATTTATCTTTTCAAAAAATCAACTTTTCATTTCCTTGATCTTTTGTATCATTTTTTGGCTCTCTATTTGATATTGTTCTGCTCTAATAATTATTTCTGTCCATATATTAACTTTGGGATTGGATTATTCTTGTTTTTTATTTCTTTGATGTGTAGGGTTGGATTATTTACTTGAAATCTTTCTGTTTTTTTGATGTAAGTGTTAATTGCAACAAAAATAAGGACACATTGATTTCAAGAGTTTTTTCATTTCCTGCTTAGTTTCTTCTTGGACCTATATGTCATTCAGGGTCTGTGGTTTAATTTCCATGTATTTATATATTTTCCAGAGTTTCACTTGTTATTGATTTCTAGTTTTAACTCATTATGACCTGAAAAAATACTTGAAATGGATTCAGTTTTTAAAAATTTGTTGAGACTTGATTTGTGACCTAGCATGTGGTCTGTCCTGGAGAATGTTCCATGTGATGATAAGAAGAATGTGTATTCTGTAGTTGATGGATGAAATGTTCTGTAGATACCTGCCAGGTCCAATTCGTCTAAAGTGTGATTTATATCCTGTATTTCTCTGTTGCTTTGTTGCCCGGATGATCTATCCAATGTTGACAGTGGGGTGTTCAGGTCCTGCACTATTACTGTACTAGCGTCTACCTCTTTCTTTAACTCTAATAGTGTTTACTTTATGTATCTGGGTGGTCTGATGTTGGGTGCATATATATTTATGATTGTTATTGTTCTTGCTGGATAGATCCCTTTATCATTATATGATGGCCTTCTTTCTTTCTTTTTATGATTTAAAGTCTATTTTATCCCATATAAGAATAGTTACTCCTGCTCATCTTTGGTTTCCATTTGAAAACCAAAGTGAGATGGGCCTCTTGAAAATAGCATACAGTTGCATGTTGCTTTTTAAACCAATCCATCATTTTGTCTTTTGAATGGGGAGTTTAATCCATTTACATTTAGGGTTATTATTGAAAGATATTGCCTTACTCCTGCCATTTTATTGGTTTTTGTTTAGATGATTTAAATATTTTTGTTCTTTTCTTTCCCTTTTATTATTCATCTTTAATGTTTGTTGGTTTTTTTGAGGTGATGAGATTTTGTTTCTTTTTTCTTTCTCATTTGCATTTGTATTTTACTTGTAAGTGAGTACTGTTCTTTCTTGTGTGTTTGTGGTAATGATTGTTGTTTTTCAGATTATAGATGCAGAACTCCCTTAAGAATTTCTTGCAGGGCTGGCTGTGTGTTGATGAACTCCCACAGTTTTTGTTTGACTGGGAAATACACAATTTCTTCCTCGTGTCTGAAGGATAGCCTTGCTGGGTAAAGTATTCTTGGCTGGCAGTTTTTTTATTTAGTATTTTGAATATGTCATCCCATTTTCTTCTCACCTGTAGAGTTTCAGTTGAGAAGTCTGCCGTTGACTAGTCTGATGAGGGCTCCCTCATATGTGACTTGATGCTTTTCTCTTGGTGCTTTTATGATTCTCTCTTTGTCTTTGAGCTTTGACAGTTTGACTGTAATGTGTCTTGTAATACCCTAAGGGCTGTTTGGGGATATTTGAGCTACTTGGATCTGAAGGTCTGTGTCTCTCCCTACATCTGGGAAATATTCTGTTATTATTTCATTGAATAGATTTTCAATGGCTTTACCTTCCTACTCCCCTTCTGGAACATCCATGATTCACATGTTTGTATGCTCAAGGTTGTCTTCTAGCTCTCTCAGATTTTCTTTTTTAAAAAATATTTTCCTTTTTTTTTCTGTCTGTGTTATTTCATAAAGACCATCGTCAAGATCAGAGATTCTTTCTTCTGCTTGTTCTAATATGCTGATTAAGCTCTCAGGTGAGTTTTTATTTCATTGAATGAATCCTTCAGTTCCATGAGTTCTGCTACATTCTTTTTTAAAATTTATTTTAATTTTTTTATTATTTATTTATAACTTTTATTAAATCAAAATTGATTATACATATTTTTTGGGTTCAACATTGAGATATGTTGATCAAATCAATATTACTAGCATATATATTGTTACAAATCATAATTATTCTTTATGCCCCTTGTCCAATCTTTCCCCATCCTCTGCCCTCTCCCCCCTCTAATTACCCTAGATTTCTTCTCTCCTGAAAGAATAATGGTTACTCTGTTGATTTGTTGCCCAGATGATCTGTCCAATGCTGAGAGGTGTGATCAGGTCCCCCAATATTATCATAGAGCAGATGCTTCTTCTGTCACTCTGAAATGGGCTTTGTGGAGAGAGACATCCTCTTCTTTTCTTTATCTCTGCTGATGACTGTCCTTGTGACAATGCACTCCAGTGACTGGCAGACCATCTGCATGGTGGTTGGGGTGTCTAGCTACTTTTGTGGCAGCCATGGTTATTGTGGTGGCTGTGGGGGGCCACCCACATGGAGGTGATGTTTTTGGCATGCTCCTTGGGGCTGGCAGTTTGCCTGGTTGGGGGGAGGGTCTGATCTATGACTCCATCCCTCAGGTCCCTGGACAGGCGCTGAGGCACTGGTGCAGTGTTTGGATGTGGGGAGGGTGTCCAATCTCTGGCTCTAAACCTCAGATCCCGAGGCATTGGCATGGTGTGCCTCGTTGTGGGAGGGGGTTCCAGTCCCCTTCTCCATGTCTCATGTCCCCAGATGGGCCCCAAGCTGCTGGTGCAGTGTGCCTGGTTGTGGGAGGAGGGTCTGGTCCCCAGATCCATGCCTTGGGTCCCCAGATGGGCCCTGAGGTGCTGGCATGGTGTGCCTGGTTGTGGGAGAGGGGTCAGGTCCCCAGGCAGGGACCTGAGGCACTGGCGGTGTGAGTGGTTGTGGGTGGGGGTCGGGTCTCAGGCTCCATACCTCATGTTCCCTGGCAGGCCCTGAGGTGCTGCTGGTGTGCCTGGGCTGGAACTAATTTTTTGTCCTTTGCTTACTTCTAAAATGGGGGAACTTCCTGTGGGAACCAGTACTTGAGGTTTGTGGTTGAGCTAAATTGCTGCTTTGCTGCAGTTTCCCTACGGAAGAATTTTTGTGCAGTTCAGGTTTTAATGCTTGACCTTATAGGTACTTCTGGCTTTCCAGAGACCTGGTGCACCTGGGTTGTGTAGAAACTCTGATCTGTGGCTGAGTTTCTTCATCAAACTGCAACCCATGCAATTCTGCATTCCCGACCAGTCTCCTCTGAGTGGTCCTGTACTGATTGGGGGTAGATTGGCTGTCCTTGCTGTGTCCCAGTGTTCTACTGGTGGGCCTGTCTCCCCCTCCACCCACACTCTAACCACTTTCCATGGGGTGGGCCTTGTGCTGGTCCCTTGCACTGACTCACCAGCTTCTGAATGGCTCTCCTTTTCAGCTGTTCTGGCTCCTTGCTCCTGCATGGGTCCACTAGAACCCTATTAGTGGTCTTGCTGTCCTGGGGGCCACTAAGGCTTTCTTCTCCCCTGCTGGCTCCAAGTAGCTCCATCTGAAGGGCACAGCTGTGGCTTCTGTTTGCTTCCACTCCATGTGCTCAGCAGTTGCAGCCTTAAAAAGTGGCTGTGGCCCAAAACACTCAGAGCAGTTTTTTCTTTCTCTCATCGTAGTTTCTCCTGCCTTCATGAACTCCATAGGTCTCTCCTCCTCTTCCCCTGAGTTCCAGTGACTCAAGCTTGGCTGATGTTACATATTTATAGTTGTAAATTTGTTGATTTGTGGGAGAGAGTGATGCTGGGGACCGTGTATTCCACCATCTTGACTGGAACCTCTACATTCTTTTTTAAGGTATTAATATCCTTGTAAATTTCCTCTTTCATATCCTGGATATTTTTTCTCATTTCATTGTGTTATCTAACTGAGTCTTCTCTTATCTCATTGATTTTCCTTAAGATTATCACTTAGAATTCCTTTTCAGTCACTTCAAGGGTTTCCTGTTCTGTAGGGTCTGTTACTTAAGAATTACTATATTTCTTTGGTGGTGTCATATTTTCTGGTTTTTTTTTTCATATTTTTAGTATCTGTATGTTGATTTCTTGTCATTTGGTAGATCAGTTGCTGCTTCTACTATTCTGGATTGGACTTTGAGGAGAAAGTCTTTTTTTTTTTTCCAGTCTCCTCTGGTGACTCTCTTTGTGTCAATGCAGTTGAATATGTGGCAGGCAACCTGCACAGTGGTCGTGGTTGTTACTGCAGTGACAAGCCATCCTTATAGCAGTAGAAGCTGTGGTGGTGGCTTTTGTGGAAGCAGTGTGTAGCCTACTGGTCATGGCGGGTGGGTGGTACTGTGTTCTGCCTTGTTTATGGGTGGTGGGTGGGCTTCCCAGGGCTATTTTCTTGCCTGTGCATCCCTGGATGTGGTGGGTGGGCAGTGCACTGGGTCCTGCCTTGTTGGTGGATGGTGGGTGAACTGATCAACTGTTCTTCTGTGCATTTTACAACTCACCTCATCTTCTCACTCAGCCTTTGAACCTAGACTTGAATCTCTTTATTTATATTGTCCCAGCTTGCTTCCTTTAGGCAATGAACCAAAGCCCTCTCCTAGGAATTATACACTCATAGACATGTCTACCAGGATTTTGAATGAAAACCCACAATTTCTTCCAGATTTATATCTACAAATCTTTAGTCATGTTAATTTTAAAATCTTTAAATTTGTAGAGTTGGGAGTAAATTTCTCATCTTCCTCTTCTATCTTCTGTAAATGTTTTATTTGTGCATAGGATTTTTTGAGAATTTAGTATGATATTTATGTTGTGTTCAGCACAGTGTCTGGTACAGAAGGCATACAGTTAGTGCTCAATAAGTTCAGCAAAATAAATGATGTTATGGTGGTGATATTATGATAATGAAAATCAACGATGTAAGTAATATAATTAGGAATGTGTGGTAGACATCAGCACTGTCAACTGACATTTGGTTCTTCTCTCACTCTTGGTGTACTAGAGGATTAAAATTCTCTGCCCCCTTGAAGTTAAACAGACCATATGACTGACTTTTTGTTAATGAAACATTTAAGAGCTGGTGTGTGACTCCCCATTATTTTCCCATCTCTTTCTCTCCTTGCCTTGGCTATTGCAAAATTATTTGTTGATAGGGCTGAGTCAACCCATGGAGGATTGCTGTCCTAGACAGTTTAAGCCATTTAGATTTTGGTATTGTTTATTACCAAAGCATAATTTTCTTACTGTTACAGATTCACAAAGTCAATGGAGGAAAAAATGGTTATCGTAAGTGATTATTTCTTGGATGAGACTACCTGCAAGAAAAGTGAGAATCTTAGCAATGGTCAAGAGGAACTAACTCTAGCAGTGGACAGCAAATGGTTTAAATGTAATATCCTAAGGGCTGTGGTGATCTCATGCTTTGGCTGAGCTGGCTCTGTTAGCAGAGAATAACAGAGATAGAGAGATGCATAAGGCAGAGCCCTGTCCCAGTTTGGAGGAGGATGCTATCCAATCACTGGAAGTACAAAGAGGTCCAGCTTCCAGGAAGGACAAACCAGCAAGAGTCAATCCCCTATAGAAAAGGATTCAGTGACGAAGTCCAGCCCTAGAAGGTGAACCAGAATACTTATCAGAAAAGTGGGACAGAAACCGAATTACTGAACTTGGTAAATAAGGTAATGTTGGAGTAGAGGGCTATAGTTCAACAGAATGAAAATGCTGAATTGTACTATCATTTGTAATATGATACTAAAAGTGTTGCACTGTGGTTTAAAAACTCTAGACAAACTATTAGACAAATAAAATCCAAAGTGCCTGAGGAAGTAGTTAAACAATTAGCTTAATCAAGTGTACATTTCACTTCTGAAATTTCATTAGGGCTTGATAAAATTTTAGTAATTTAAAAATACTGTCATGTAGTAATTAGACATGAAATAGTATAGCTTGAAAGGGAGAAATTTAACTGTGCCAAGAAATGATCTGGTCACAAAAATTATTAATTTTATATTATAGCTGTGCAGAAAGTTTGAAGAAAAAGAATCTTTAGGGATTTTCACTTGCCTGTCATTTAAAGATTAAGTAAGCTGTAGCAAGAATAGTAAAGAATAGCTACTTATGTGAAAATGCCAGCCTCATTCAAATTTCTCAGAAATTGCTCCAGGCCTTGCAGCCATGATTTTTCGCCCCCATTCTGCTCTGGTTCTCTGTGGTCAAATATGAAAACTATTGTTTTGAAGTTTGCTAAATAAATTTTTACTGCCACTTCTGCTGCCCATTGATGTAATTGCTGAGGTTGCCAGGGACCAGTGTTGGTGGGACAACTGTGTAGAGGTTCACAAAGAGAGAAAAATCCCCAAATAATAGCTTAAACAAGATAGATGTTTATTTCTTGCCCTCAAAAAAATAGTCCAGGGCTGGTACAGAGGCTTTATGGCCAATAGAGACCAAGGTTTCCTGTGGGGCTAAGCTCTGTTGCTGTACGTGTTCACCACCATCTTCAAGGTCATCTCCTTTGTTGCAGGCCACTAACAGGAGAAAATGTAGAAGGACAAGATGATGCTCCTCTGATCCCATCAATTTCCATTATGGAGATTTCCCAGAAGCTGCCCCCAGTGTTTCTGTTCATGTTTCATTGTCTTAGCCTTAGCCATATGGCCACGTCTAGCTGCAAGGGAAGCTAGGAAATGCAGATAATAATACCACACTGCAGGTAGGATTCTCTACTACTTTGCTTCAAATAAAGATAGAAAATAGGTATCAGAAGGCAATTAACTATCTTTGTCATAACTACCAAAGTCACTGGCACAGTGCTACAGAAGATTTATCATTTCAGTGTCCTGTTGAGGTTGTCTTCTAATCAAAAGAACATTTTTTTAAAATAAAAAATATGCATATTCATTACATAGCAAATGGAACATACAGTGACATAGAAAAAGAACACCATTTTTTTCTATAATTGTGACATCTAAGAGTAACCATTACTGACATTTTTATATCTATTCTTTCAGTATTTTATATATATTTATGTGTTTATACACTTATATATCTATCTATATAAACAAAAGACTATGTTTATATGTTATATATTGTATGTATGTGCAAATACACATATACATAAGATATAGATTTAATTTAAACCATACTGTACTGTTTTATACATTTTTTAAACTTATTAACATTTTCCTTTGTCATTAATTTTTTGCAAACTGTACTTAAAATTTTTTATTGCTATATAGTATTTCATCATATCAAAATATTCTATGTATATATATATCCAAATATTCTATAAATATGTTATAACTGAGTTTTCAATATCATACCTTATGAATGATGAACGTTGTGTTTTCATATGTTTGGGCCCATTTTGATTTATTCATTAGTATAAATTTTTAGAAGTAGAACTGTTTGGTCCAAGATTTTATATTTTAAAAATTCAATATTAGGTTTATATTCAGATAATTTTATAATTGAGAGTGTTTAGTAAAACTAAATCAAAATCAAAACCTATATTAGGCAGCACCTAATCAGGCAATTTTTTTTAAGACTACCTTAGAGTATTGGTGTTTATATATTTGTCTGGAAATCAAAAACAACACACACACACACAAATGCACACACACACACGCACCTCAAAAGAAGATAACAGCAGAAACTTAGAACATCACTACTTTTCATAAAGTGTGAGTGAGGCATGAATGCAAACTTCTTTATGCTTCTTCTTGCTGTTAGCATTGAATAAGACATGTTTTTTTCTTGCATATATAAAGAAATATTGAGTGAGTTTATGTATGTGGGGCAGGAGCGGGGAGGTTTATTGGAGGAAGACTTGGATACATCCATGAATATTTGGTCCCATTGACCTTACAGGAAATGGTGGCTCGCCAGTAATACAACAGAGAGCATGAGACACAAGTGTATTCCTGCTTCGGGGAGAAAGACTCATTTGCTGGGCAATGTGCTTAGCATGTGAGAAGACTCCATTTTTCTGTGTTGAATTCAGGCCTTTAAGTGTTATTAGCCTCATGCTGACTGAGTGGGGAAATGTCAAAGACCGGAATGCTTCGTGTATAACAGATTCACTCTCTCTCTTAATTAATTAATTTATTTTTTCCTTTTTGTCTTTTTTACTGACCGGTAACGGGATTGCAACCCTCGGTGTTGCGCCCGCACCGCGCTCAGCCAGTGAGCGGGAACTGGTCTCTGCATGGGATCCGAACCCTCGGTGGGAGCGCCGCCGCGCTCCCAAGCGTCACTCTCTCTCTTAAGATACTTTAAAGCAAGACCAAACTTCAAAAAGTTGGATGTTTCAAGATAGGCTTCTTATAGTGGTCTTTAGTACATATTATACATTGTCTTAATTAACAACTTGAAGAAAGCTAATTGCCCCGAGAATAGTTTAATTGTTCATAGAAGGACTGAAACCCTTTTCAGTAAGGTTCTTCTAAAAAGAGAATGCTAAACATTTATAATTGACTAGCAAGGATTTAAAAGATCTTTTTAAAGATGTGATTATTAATATGTACAAGGGAACAAAAGAATTTGCCCAACAATTATAATCATAGGTCTGCAGTTAGGAAGAAATTTTTAAAAAAATTTGCTTAATATTCTTTTTCTAAATTTTATCCCGAGTGATTAGTTTAGTAAATCGCGTTCTTGAGAATTTAAACCCATTTTCATGGCTTGGAGTATAACACTTGATTCCAGGAATCATTTCTTGATTTTTTTTTTCAAACTTTGGAGGAATTAGTTTATGGTAAAACTTCCAGTTAGGCTATTTGCATTTAAAGACACAATGCACTGTCTTTTTCTTAAGACATGTTGTACTGAGATAGAACAAGTTCTGTCTGTTGAATGCTTATTTTGGATCAAATCCTTCATGAATGCTGCTTCTAATTTTATCAGCAAATCTGAAAAGAAGGAATTATTATTACTCCTTTATAAATGAGGAAACTGAGTCTCAGAGAACATGGCAATTTGTTTCAGGTCTCATAGCTACTAAGTGGGAGAGGTAGGACTAGAATCTAGGCTGTACGGGGCCAAAGGCACCCAAATGGTTCCCTAAGGAAGCCGCTGGTTCCAAGATGAAGCAGACAAAAAATGGAAGGGGCAGCTCATTGAACAAGTCTTTGAAAAGTAGATATAAAGGTGAAAAAGTAATACTCCGAAGTATTACCCGTGTTGTTTGTTTGTTTTCTTATTTAAAATAAAAATCTAGGGCCGGCCCGGTGGCGCACTGGATGGTGCGCCGCTTGGGAAGCGCGGCGGCGCGCGCCGCCCGAGGGTTCGGATCCCACATACGGACCGGCTCCCGCTCACTGGCTGAGCGAGGTGCGGGAGCAATACCGAGGTTTGCGATCCCGTTGCCGGTCCCTGGTCCGGTACGGGGGCAACACTGAGGGTTGCAATCCGTTGCCGGACACGGAAAAAAGACAAAAAAAAAAAATAAAATAAAATAAAATAAAATAAAATAAAATAAAAATCTAGTAAAAAGTGGGAAGTTGCAGAATCAAATGTTAGTCAATATAAACTATTATGACATAAAAGGACACCTAACATTTTGAGTTTCTGGAAATTTTCTAGTCTTGATCATTTATCTGATTTGATCTATTTGCAAAATAGAGGGAAAGAGGTTTCAGTTAACAATGCAATAAGTGAAAAGTTTTCTTCTGAGGGCCTCTTTATAATCCCAGATTTAGAGCAGTGTCAGCAGCAGTAGCATCATTTAACACTTACTGACGGCTCCAAATGTATTGGATGCTAAGTAGATGAGGAACTTAGTCAATTTAGGAAGAAGTACTTTGAGCAAGATGGGAGCATAAACAGCATCACATTTTTATCTAAGGCTTTTTATTCATTTACAATGTTCAAATGCTTATTGTGTATCTGTAATGTAAGATAATGTTTAGGGAACCTGATGTATTTAGCTTTTGAGAGGCAACATAGCTTAGTGCTTATGATCTCCTGACCAAGATTTCCTGGATCTAAATCCTGAATCAGCTACTTACCAGCTGTGTGTTCTTTATGAATAGGTTAACACCTCTGTGTCTCACTTTTCTCATCTTCAAACTGAAGATTATAACATCTTCATAGGGTTGTTATGAGGATTACATGAGTTAATAGCAAGTTATATATTTACAATACTGTGTAACATATAGTAAGTGTTATGTCAGCATTTGATGCTTGTTTTAGGAAACAACTTATAAAGGTGGATACATGGGTAAATAATTACAACCCATAATTTTGAAAATGCAATTCAGCAATTTCAATTTCTTCAACTTTTATAGTGTGAAGGAGAAGTTTCTGTGGTGATATTCTGTCTTAAGCAGAAGCTAACTTATTCTAACACAATTTTGGAGGGATCAGAAGTCTCTAAGTTTGTTTGAAGTGGGTTTTCCATCTCAGCTTGCAGTTCTTAAATCAGGGAGGATGTTGGATGAAATTAAAACTTTCAGTTCTAGACTATCACAAGAAAAGACTATATCCTAAACAATTCCAGAGAAAGAGAACAAGAGAATTAGAACTGTGTCTGACTTCTCAACATCAGGCTATATTTTCAAAAATCTGAAGGAGAATGATTTTAACCCAGAATTCTTCACCCAGCCAGTCTTTTAATCAAGTGTAAAGTAGGATCGCAATACTCCCAGATAGTCAAGACAGAGAAGTTTACCTACCTTACTTCCTAAGTCCTAAGTCTTACATAGGAAGTTACTTCAAGACAGACTAGAGGTAAATGAGGAGCAAACCAAGCAGGAACAACACATGGCATCAGAAGAGTTACCAGGATGCCAGCTGGGCAGACAGCATCAGCTCAGGCTGGAGTGAGCAGAGGAGCAGAAGGGAGGAAACTAAGCAACAAAGTTAAAGAAAGTTGGCAATGTTCTGGAGAGACTGGATGTGTTAAGGTAGACTATATACGAATAAAGGAATGGCAATTAGAAAAAAACTTGAAAGATGTATTCAGTCCTCAAGGTGGCCAAGGAAAACACTGGGTGTTTTCCTTTCTCTCACTTTGCTCTTGATTATGTTGTCATTTTCCATGTGGTGCATTCAGTATATTCACCTCTCCAGGTCCTCACTTTTGTGCACTGGGAATGGGCTGGGAGGGAATTGCTCATACTGTCCCTCACTAAGGTGCACTAGCTGCACTGACTTGTGTGCACACCCAGGCAGGCTGAAGTCAGCACAGCAACTATAGCAACACTACCCAGTCAACAGCCAGGAGACCTGAGACTCAACAAAACCAAGGCAGTGGGGCAGACAACTGCCTATCCACTGGCTGACAAGCTGTCTGGTTAGTACTTTCGTTCAGGAAAAACATCTTTTCTAACCCTCACGAGACGACTGCTTATTTATTTATTTATTGAAATTTAAAATTTATTATTAGCGTATTCATTCTTACAGATTGTGGTATTTCTTTATGCCCTTTACCCGGCTTATCACTTCCCAAACCTCATCCCCCACTCCCCTCTCTACTATCCTTAGGTTTGTTCTCTCCTTCTGAAAGTTCAACATATTGTTGTGGTCTTTGCTTTCTTTCTTTCCTTCATTTCCTCCTTCCCTCCTTCCCTCCCTCCCTCCTTTCCTTCCTACCTAGCATCCAGTTATGAGTGAGAACATGTGGTATTTCTGTTTCTTTGTCTGGCTTATTTCACTTAATGTAATTTTCTCCAGACTCCTTCATGTTGTTGCAAATGGCAGACTTTCATCCTTTTTTATGGCTGAGTAGTATTCCATTTTGTATATATACCACATTTTCTTTATCTAGTAGTCTGTTGATGGACATACTTACAGCCAACTGATCTTTGACAAAGGCAGCAGGAACGTATGTTGGAGAAAAGACTGCCTGTTCAATAAATGGTGCAGGGAAAATTGGACATCCATATGCAGAAAAATGAAACTGGACCTGTACCTTTCATCACATACCAAAGTCAACTCAAAATTGATTAAAGACTTAAATATAAGACCTGAAACGATACAATTACTAAAGGTAAATATAGGGGAAACACTCCAGGTAATAGGACTGGGCAAAGACTTTATGAATAAGACCCCAAAAACACAAGCAACAAAAGAGAAAATAAGTAAATGGGATTATGTCAAACTAAAAAGCTTCTGCACAGCAAAGGAAACAATCACAAGAGCAGAAGGACAATCTATGGAATGGGAGAAAATATCTGTAAACTATACATCCAACAAGGGATTAGTATCCAGAATATAGAAAGAACTCAAACAACTATACAGTAAAAAAACAAATAATCCAATTAAAAAATGGACAAAGGAAATGAATAGACATTTTTCAAAGGAATGGCCAACAGGTACATGAAAAAATGCTCAGCATCACTAATCATCAGAGAAATACAAATCAAAACCACACTGAGATATCATCTCACCCCAATTAGACTGGCCATTATTAAAAAGACTGAGAATAACAAATGCTGGCGAGGATGTGGGGAAAGGGGAACTCTCCTACACTGTTGGTGGACTGTAAATTAGCACAGCCATTGTGGAAAATGGTATGGAGGTTTCTCAACAGCTCTACAGACAGAGCTACCATATGATCCAGCAATCCCACTTCTGGATATATACCCAAAGGAATAGAAGTTATCAAGTTGAAGGGGTACCTGCATTCCCATGTTCATTACAGCTCTGTTTACAATAGCCAAAATATGGACTGCTTTTATTGCAAAGGGCAGAATCCTTCATCACAACTAACCGGGCCTTGCTTTAGACACTTGCTGTCCCCTAGGCTCTGTTCTAGGTGTGATGCTGTGCTGCAAACCACCAGTGCACACTTCTCTTTTCACAGCAGCATGCATTATTTTAAGATTGTAGTTTGGTTAAATTTTCTTTCAGCTCAGAAATTTGGGCCACACATTTTAGTATATTTGGGCTCTAAATAATGATAAACTATTTCTTCATAAATAAAAAGTAAATCATTATATCAAAGAACACATTCACTATAAAGTGCCAAAAGCAACACTCTCTGCACTGGAACAGCTTAGGCTCTCAGGATGACTCATCCATTACCAGACAATCTGTAGTATATATTTGCAGTCAGGAAGGTTCAGGAAAGATAGCTAGATGTGCATAATCTGTGAATTTTAACTAATGTTTTCTTCATCATTTTCCCATAAGTTATTTTAACAGGTGATGATAGATTTTCTCAGAAACTGGCTTCAACTCTTTATTTCAAACTTCCTAAGAAAAATGATGAAATAATTCTTATGAATTATGCCAACTCTGACCTTCAGAAGACAATTTTAAATATGAAAGAAAATCTTCAGGTGACTAGTTTATGAAGAATCCAATCAGTTTATTTATTTTCTCTCCTTAAAGGATTTTCATTACTTCTGTTTGGTACAACCTGATAATTAATTTGGAATTATCTTTAAAGAATTGAGGAGGTATGAATGTTTCAAATCTAAATTAAAATAAGTAAGAAATATTTTTCTCTTGGAGAAAGAACTCTGGTATATTATCTGATAGCCTCATTACTAGAGAAACCTGTTCACTGACATAAGTAATGATAATCTTATTTACTAAATGATTTTTTATTAACAAAACAACACTAACATAAAACAGAAATGAATGCCATATACAAATTGAAAGCACATAAAATCAAACTATTAACTTTGTTCAGCAGAAAATCAACAGCAGTGATTTTCTTTTTTTTTTTGGTCAGTGGTCTATCAAATTATAAAGGGATGGGGGAATCATATTTAGTCATCATTTAGCCAGGGTCGGAAAGAGTAACTTGGACCATACATTTCTAGATTTCTTTTCAGAAACTTAATTTTTCTCTGAGGGAAGAGTTTTCCTATTCAAATGACAATTCTGCACATACATAACACATGGTGCTTTTCTGCCTTATTAATGCAACCGAGACCCAATTAGAGGGAAAAAAAAGTGAAGTGAAGGTCAGGATGTACAGGACCCAGAGTACATGGTTGATGACAATAGAAGAGATCTGCAGGGGTAGCTTATGGCTTTTGTAAGCATCAGTTTAGGGGTTTCTTAGTTAAAGAGAGAAAAAATAGACATATGATAAACTGTAAGCTTCCTTTGGGACCGACATCACCAACATTTACCTAATCTACTATTAGTCTGGCTTTGTCCAGGCTCTCATTTCAATAGTAGCTCCATTAAATTACATTTTAGGACTCAGATGGTCACTGTTTCCTGAAATAAGTCTAAGTAATGTAATTTATCGTCTGAAACCTATCAGATCACTATCAATTGAAGCTTGATTTTATATGTACCTGGCATCAGTGGTGTAATGTTTAAAACATTGTACAAACCTGCTTCTGTCCTAAAATGGTTACCATTAAATACTAAGATTTCTCAAAATAGGGCACTGATATTTTATGCTGTTTGATAGCAATTTGCGTGGTTTTCTTAAAATAATATTTAAGTCAAAATGTTAGTGCCTGAAGTGATTTAAAAATATCTTAATCAATCTTTCAATGATTTCATTTTTTATGAGCCTAGAACTTGTAGAATAAAATGGATGGCTGTTTAATTTTTGCAATTATATTTCTTCTTTCTGTAACTCACTGATCCTTTCTTTTGCTTTAAATAGAGCTTTTTTTCTTCTTTTTTTGCATTACATCAGATACCATTGGCTACATCTCCAGCATCTACTTCCTTCTTTCTTCTTGATAACCAAATCCTGATTTCCCCAGACACCAGCTCTTTAGGGAGGGATCCTGACTCTAAGTCAAAGGTGACCTTTAATAATCTAGTGAGGGCAACCCTATCTCCTTGACACTGGTTGGTGTAGGAGTGGGCACAGGATCTAGTGTTGGCCAGTGAAGTAGAAGGGATGTCTTATTGGTGCATTCTAGAGAAGATTTCCTTTTGGGTTCAGCAAATACACCCAGAGGGTGATAAAACACATTCCCAAGATGACAGCTGTTCAGGAGGCCTGGAGAGCAGTTGGTTTAAATTTGAGCAAGTGGATGGAGATCCAAAGAAAAAGGGTTTGAAGGCACTTGATAACACCCTTTAGAGACTGGCTGTGTGAAGGCAAATAACAGAAGATAAAAAAAGCAATTAGAAAATACTTGAAAAATGTACAGTCTTCTGTGTTCAATGAGCTCAAGGGTATCACTGGACATCACTTTTGAATCACTCCCTTCTTGATTATGTTGTCAACTTCTGTGTGACCCATTCACTGAAATAAACCTCTGTAGCTCCTCACCATTTCTGATTGTTCTTTTGTACTCCAAGATACTAGAGGAGATGATCTGTTTTTCTGCTCCTGCTGTGAGGGCAGGAGCAGCCGTGACCATCCTGGTAGTTTACTGAGGCCTGAGTCACCATGGGGCAGACAGCAGGGGCAAGAGAATCACAGAGAGCTGAGCCCTGTGCCATGTGCCTGGGTCTGCTCTTCCCTTAGGTTCTTTTTTATGTGGGAGAAACAGTCACCTTATCATTTATTCCTGTTTCGAGTCTGGGCTTTCTGTTACTTGCAGTTAAAGGATCCATTCACAATGTTAAACTCTCTTTGAACTTTACAGACTATGTTAATATGCTGTAGGAATGAGAAAATTAAAGGACGAAGTCATTTAGGTGTGTATGAATCCCATCTCCTTTATTGCTGTTTCTCAAAATCTTTGGATTGGTTGAAAATAGGGATCCTATCTCTGTTACAACAGCTTCCTCTGAGCCCTTCCCCTCAAAATAAATATACCTGTTCTGCCTCACATACTCTCAGGGCTTAGTCCTTGGATCTCTTATTTTTCTAATCTACCTCTACTTTCCAGATAATCTCATCAGATTTCATGATTTGAAATACCAACTATATGTTGACAACTTATAAGTTTACAGCTCCAGTTGGAACTCTTTTCTGAACTCCAGAATCCTGTCTCCTAGAATCAATAGATTTCTTGACATCTTCACTTGGATGTCTAATAGGCAGCTCAAATTTAGCAAGCCCAAAACTAAACTCCGATGCCTTCCACCCTTCCTCCCCGCCCGTGCCAAAGAACTTTGTTCTGCCATAATGTTTCTCGCAGTTAATGCCAACACTATCCTTCCACCTACTCTGGCAACAGCCTTTGAGCTATCTTTGACTCTGATATATTTCTTTTATACCCACATCTATTCCATCAACGTGTGCTGTTGGCTCTATCTTCAAGCTGTACTGCAACCAGACCTCTTCTAATAACCTGTATGTTACTGCTCTTGACCAGGGACACTCTCTCATGTAAGTGCAAACTGGCTCCATGTCCTCTGTCCCATCTCATCTTTACTACCCTTCCTTGCTCACTGCAGCCCAGCCTTGTGGCATTCTTTGCCATTCCTGGGACATGAAAAATCAGGAAGGCTTCCACCTCCACCTCCAGGGCATTTCCCACATGCTCTTCTCTTTGCTGGTAGCTATCTTCCCTGCCCCAATCCCCCCATAGCCATGTTCTTGCTCACTAGCTTCCTGTGGGCTTTTGCTCAAATGTTCATGAGAAGGGAGGCTTTCCCCGACTCTTTTTGAAATGACATCTACTTTTTATTCTCAGACTCTCTGTCTGTGTGCTGGTATGATCTCACTTAACACTTATCACCGTCTGGTATACTGTATAGTTTACAAATACTTCATTGTCTATTTTTTCCTCCAGAATATAAGCTCCACGAGGACAAAGATTTTTGTCTGTTTTGTTCATTACTGTATCTCCATTGCCTGGAGCAGTATTGGGCACATTGTAGGTACTTAATAAATATATGTTTAATTAATGAAATAATCCCTGTCTCTAGGTGATAACTAACTAATATGACAAGTGGGTTCTTGCTGATAGTCGTTAATGATGACATACTAAGATTTTAGTCAGAGATATGTCCTGAAGTACCTAAATATTCAATTTAAATATAGGCTCTTTGAAGTTAATATTTTAACAAAAAACAGTGACTTTAATAGCATATATTTTAGTAATTGTGAGAAAGTGGGCCTTGCCTTAAACCTTTGTATCTGATAACATTTGTTCAGTTGTAAGTAACAGAAACCTAACTCAAATTAAATAATAAAAAAATATTGGCTAACTTAAAGGATGTTTGTGTATAAGGTATTGGTCAGAATTCTCATAATTTTGGCTTCATTTATATTTTCCAGGAGTCTCTTGGGTCCATATTCTCTGTATGTTGACTTCATCCTCAGGCTGCTAAGATGTCTGTAGACATTATGGCTTCATATCTGTGCACAGCAGTGTTCAAGAAAAGAAAGGAGAGAGTGTTTTAGAAAATTCTCGGAAGACTCAGTATTTTTCTAGAAGCTCCCCGTAATCCATTCCTTAAGCACCACCTGTTCAGTGTAAGTGACATATCCATTCCTGAATAAGTTATTGGCAAGAGGCTTGGGATTCCCTATAGCTATGAGGCTGGCCCCAAAACCTGGGAGTAGAGTAGACTTGCCTGGAGGCACATGGGGGTCCTGGAAAAGGGGAGGGCTTAGGAGCTGCAGATAATTTTGGTTCTATGAGGAAGGAGGAAGTGCGGAGTAACCAAGCATAGGGTATATCTTTTATATTCTGGGGGCCAATTATTTTTATTCATCCAGTTTTAGGAACAAGTTTATCATCTTCAACATAACAGCTCTGAAGTGTTTTCTACTTTAGACTTCCTCTGAAATTCAGCTAAATTGATGCTGCTTATGTGGTGAAGAATTTAACTGTTTTCTCCTAAATGAACTCAGTGTCTCCTAGAGGGGAAACAGAAAGTTTATTTATTTTTATAACTTCAAGTGTTTTGAATTATGTAGCCAGTGATATATGAAGTGCAAAATAAATTTATTAGTTCCTACAATTATACTTGCTTTTAAATATATATTACTAAAATATTTTAGTTTTATTAGAATGATAAATATATTTATTAATGTTATGAAATGATGTAAATGTCTGTATTCTCATTGTGAAAATTTATACTGTGTACTCTTTAAAAGAACATATTGAAAATGTGTATTTGGATTAGTTTAAGGACAATTGAAATAAAATAACACAAATCTGTTTTGTGACTTAAAATCTAGGACATAAAAAGAATTCTTACAGAGCAAGTGATTTGTGTGCTCATTATAAACTCAAAACCAGATCCAGGTTTAATGAAAATATTCCAGGTATTTATAAGTCAGCTAAAGTCCTATGGGCTTCCATTCAGCATTATTTGATTTTGTCTGCACATATTTGACAAGATATTTTCTTCTTGTCAAGAAGCAAGGCTTGCACTCTAAACAGAAAACTGCTAAAATCATGTCTTTACATTAAAAGGGTCATTGTTTTGGAAATAGGCTGAGAAAATAGATTTTACTTGCCTGATTAAGGAACACCTGCTGTTCCTCCAGAGAATTCTCACTGAGAGGTTTCAGAAGGTTCATGAGCAATTAATTAATTATTAAAGTTAAATCTTTGAAGGAAACCATCTCCCATATCTTGTGGTACAGGGGCTGTTCAAACAGGCTATTCAGTAGGCATTCAGTGATGTTTTGTTGAAAGAAGTGACTCAAGTAGATATTATGAATAGATTGTGAGAAGATAACATCATTCCAATAATTCACATCAGTTGATGCAAGAGGTGGTCTTCCTTTTACTCTTCAAGAGAACTTTGGCCTGTGGCACCACTGGAATGTTTAAGTACATGTACCAGAAGTTATCTTCTAAGTAAGTGGAGGATTGTTGTAGGGACATATGGAGGGGAAAATCCTTGCCTGGTTAGGCCATAGTTTATGTTTACAACTTCATGTTCTGCTTCATGAAGGTGCATATATATATAGTCAGCCTTTTGTATCCATGGATTCTGGTGGATTCAACCAACCACAGATAGAAAATATTAGGGAAAAAAATTGCATTTGTACTGAACATGTACAGATCTTTTTCCTTATCATTATTCCCTAAACAATACAGTATAACAACTATTTATATAGCACTTACATTGTACGATAAGTAGTCTAGATGTGACTTAAAGTATACAGGAGGATGTGTGTATGTTATATGCAAATTCTATGACATTTTCTATCAGAGACTTGAGCATCTGCAGATTTTGGTATCTGAGAGAGGTCCTGGACCAATTATGCACAGATACCAAGGGATAACTATGTGTGTGTGTGTGTATGTATACATTTATTTTTCAATCTCTTTCTCTCTCTCTCTATATATATGTATCTCATAGAAGCAAAAATCAATAACCAATAATATTTTAGGGTTTGCCAATTCTTGAGTCTGCTGACCCTTTTCAAATCCTTGTCTTGTCTAGAACTTATTTTGATAGGCATTAATTGCAATTAGGATATTTAGAGACAAGTGCAATTAAAAGGGTTTTACACATCTTATCATTCCCATCAAATGCTAAACCCCCTTCATCCCCACTTGTACATATTACCTGTAATGTGTCTAGCCTTCCTTATGCCTGATATGGGCCCCAGTGCTGGCATTACTCTGATATTTTCAAGAAAGTGGTGAAAATGCTTAGCAGACATGCCAGTCAACAGTTTCCTCTGAAGGATGGCACTTCCTTGAGAAGATCCCCAAAACATGCATTTTAATACTAATAAGCTGAAGAGCAAAAAACCAAAACCTTTTTCTTCCTGCTTTTGCCTTAAGCTCTGACCTGTCTAAATTGATGCTGAATATGGGTCCAAAATGAAACATCTGTAAAACACCTTTCTTTAACGAATGCATTGAACCTTAACATGTAGAACAGAAAAGAGCTGAGTGGCTATAACTGAATTTGATTCGAGGGTTCCACTTACACTCCACATGGCAAAGGCAGAATCCCTAGTGCTCCATGGACCAAAACTGGAAAATCATTGGGTTATGTGTCCTTTCTAGTCTTAAAATTTGGAGGTATTGATTCATGGGAAGTTTGCATTGGGTTAAATTTCTATTTGCCTTGGTGTTCTTATTTTTAATATGATCGATATTTTGGAAAACAATTGAAAAATCAAAGTAACAGAATCACTTTATGAAGATAGAAATCAACCTATTTATTTATTTATTCATTTTGGTCAGGGATTAAACTAAAAGCTTTTTAAGAACAAATAACTGAGCTGTAGGCAGTCTTTATTTTACTCAATTTGTGAAATAAAATTTCTGGAATTCACTCTATAGACCTTTTACCTTTTCTGCACAGGGTCTATGTGTACCTTTAAAAAAAAATTTTTTTTTAAATTAACTTCTCAATATACATTGTAGTTAATTTTCATGACCCTTTACCCGTTTCTCTTCCCCCCTCCCTTCCTCCCCTCCTCCGCCCCTCCCCCCCACATCATATCTGTTCAGTTGTCTTAACAAGTTCAAGGAATTGCTGTGATTGTTGTGTCTTCTTCCTATGTGTACCTTTTAAGTGTGCCGTGTTTATAAACTGAAAAGCATAAAAAAAGGTTTGTTTTAACCCCACCAGGGTGAAGAATGGTCTCCAATGTTTCAAATGGCACCCTTCTGTTTACAAGAATCATAATAAGAAGACCTGCCCCACGACATACAGGGAAACTGGACATTCCTTTTTGGACATCAAGGATAGAAATACACACTGGCAAAAAAATTTCTGCTTTTTCTTTAATCACTCTCTTAAAAACAAAATATGTTTTAAAAAGGTGCTTATGAATAATTCTTGCAAGCTAGGAGCTTTTTGCTAATTGAGTTGCCATGAGAGTGGCAGTGTGAAAATCTAGCAATTTGACATTTGGTAGACTGACCAGTAAAATAATCTAAAATTAGCATTGGCATCTTGATTTTCCTTCTGGGTTGTCTCTCCAGAATTGCTCGGAGCTTTATCTATAAATTTTAAATAGCAGACCTGCATAAGTATGTTAATAGGGAAAGGAGGATCAAGATCCAGGTAACAATGAAGCTGTGACTATAAATGTCTGGCGATAAACCAAGACAGATGTTCTTGGGGTGGAAGAGGGGGCTGCTAATTACTATTCATAAGCATATGGCATTTGATCAGCTTGTAGAATACTTTTCCAGTATTGCATGTGACATTGTAAATACAAATTCCTGAACAAGAATGAGGAATAGAAAAATGGATAGATTTTTATGTGATGAAACTTTTCAAATAGAATGTCTCAAAATTCAAGGAAAGTATTAATTTCCACATATATCTGAATAGAGGCACATGTTCCATTTTAGTGGGTACATTAGGTTGATGACCTTACACCTGGAATGAATGTAAATGTCAGAAAAAAACCCCACTTTTCCCAGGTGTCCCTGCTTTTTTGTCACATCGTTACTTCAGCAGGTGCACTGCAAATTCTCCAGGTTTTTAAAATTGAAACTGGGAGCTACAGTTATAAAGGCCATACATTTAAGGACACACAACAACACTAAAGCCCCAGAAAATAGCCAGTTTCCTACATGTAGTTGGGTTGCTGTGGCACTAATTTGGGCACATGCCAAGAACAATGCCTGCAGAAGACATATCAGCTGCGACCTGGTGAGCTGGAATGAGGAGACCTGAGAGGGCAGATGAAACACCATACGGACACAGTGCAACATGACTCTAGACAAAGTAAAAGAGGGAAATGATAGCTTCTAACAGAAAAACAATATGTGCACCTCTGACACAAGCTGGGTGGCTTTCAGGGACCTCAGCTTCATCCAGAATAAAGAACCACATTCTTTATAGCCTTATCCTGAAAACAAGCTGTTGATAAATTAGCACATAATAGACCCACAGCCAGGATAAAGTATGAAACTGGTGACTTTATCCAGTGTCCCTTCTGACAATCTCAGAGAAATTCAGTTCTGGAGTCTTTGATAAGTTTCTTTGGATATCAAAAACTAAACTAGTAGCAAGTTGTACTTATCATTGAACTAAGGTAGGCAGCGTGAATTAGAGCATTAGCCTAGGAGTCACATGTATGGGCTAAGTTTTATTTCTCCTATCACCTTGCAGGTAGGTTTGGGGTGACCACATTTTTATCTTCATTATTACAATAATGCCATCATTATCAACATCACCTCCATGAGCTGAATATTAGGTTTGTCTGTCTCTGTGCTCACATTTGAAACATGTTTCATGTAATGGTTGCAAGTGATTTATGCAGTAGTTTTTGGTATTAATATCTCCATTATATAAGTAATGAAACTGCGACTCAGAGAGATTAAATGACTTGCCCAACTTCACGTAGCCAGTAAGCAGCAGAGCCAGCCCTTGATTGTCTGACTCCAGAAGTTCTTGCTCTTAGTCACTATACTATACTGTCACACCCTTTCCCTATCTGAGCTTCAGTTTATTCATCTGTTAAACTAGGAAGTTGGGTGAAACAATCTTTAAACAACTCCTTTTCAACTCCTAATTTTGATTCTCAAGTTTCTCCCAGCCTCCCCATCCTATTCCACAACAGCTCCTAGAATATCTCACATCCTGGAAATGACCACTGTTCTCCAATCCACCCCTCTACGTCTAATTCTTTGTAGAAGAGACATTTTTATTTCCTTGATATTCTTTTTAGTGCCCACTTACGACTCATTATAATTCATGCTACCACCTCACCCCCTTTAAAGAGGTCACAGTGAGATGAAGAGATTTAAGTAGTGTTAGGGCAGATCCTGCAAGCAAGTTGGATTCCTTGGAGACTGGGAAGACTTACGTGCTCACCCAGCAAGCCATTAAAGAGGGGCAGGGAGGGTCAGGGCTGGGGAAATAGTGTGACCTGCAGCTGCTGATTTGAAGCCAGGAGAAGCTGGATCAGTGGTTCATGATGACGTTTGTAATGGAACTAAGACATTAAAAGAGCAGATATTTCAAGTACAATGAGCTGAAGTCAAGGAAAGAATTATATGTTGAAGTAGTAAATTTAGATATCAGAAAATTTATTCCAAAAAATATGGACTAAGGAATCATTTTTACAATTTTCTCAGTTTAGATTAGCTGCCTTCATAGCACGATTTCCTCAGAGACAAGCAAGTGTCATTTTGCTGTGTAGAATTTACTTGGGGAGTCTTAACAGTGTCATTTGCATAGTTTATATATGGTTATGCTAAGAAATGATGGCTTGGGAAATCTCTTACGTGTGTTTCAAATTACCAACTGTCCTTAAAACGTATGGTACCACGTAATTTCCTGATGTTACAGCTGAAAAATACAGATAGCCTATACAAATTTTCTAGGAATAATGAATACAAATAATTATGTGGCCAAGCTTTTAACCTCTAAGCCGTAGAGCTTTTCATTTCACTGTGGCTGACTGTACTCTTCTATCTCCCACCCCTCTGCCTCCCCCATCCTTGAATGCTTCAGGTGGAGAACGATGACAAAATGGTTAAACATTCTAGTTCTTGCACTGACTATTCACCACATAAATGACCTTGAAGGAGCCCATTTCTCTTTCTCTTGATTTTTTTATGTATGGCAATTGAGATGTACTTGGGGCCCTCCTGGATGCCAAGATGCCAATTGGGATGTACTTAGGGTTATTTTGTCTACATTGCTTCACGGTAAGGATATACTATGTCTCTTTGATGTGAATCTAGCTGAACTGATATGCAGAGACAGCAGGCAGAAGAGCTGCAGGGACCATGGGCTTGGAGGCTCAGCTGGGACAGTCCAGACCATATTTAGTGTCCAGGTTCTGTGGTCCAGGAAAAGCACAACAGGCCTATGGTTCTGTGTAATAGCACCCTGCTCAATTGTCAGGGAGGCACCTAGAAAAGTTATCACAGAGTTCACGACCACCAGCATCCAGAGACTGAAGATTTATTCAACAAATGGAGATAAAAGCTAGCAGGAAGCAAACGGGTCGGGCGGGTGGGGGAGGAGGAACCCAAATAGTGACCTTAAATTGAGGAGAGGAACAACCTTAGTATTTCATATAAACAAAGAGAGAAGGTCATTTTCACCTGACTGGGTCACAGGTATGTGTTCCTCTCTAGGTACTGCTAAGTACTACCTACCTTTCCTCAGGAATGTGGTGGGAGAGGGGTCCTAGCTACCCAAGCGGCCTGAGGAGAAGATGGACCAACTGGCTTACTCCATTAAAAAGGAGTTTAGGAATCACAGATACCACCCTATAGTTCTTTGAAAGTGCTTGGCATCTTCAGTTTCAGATATCAAACAGCGAAATGGTTATTGAAAATCTTTTTTGATTTGGGATATAGGTTATTGATATCCTGCCCAAAGCCCTCTCATTGATCCCAGGAGAGAGCACAAGAGCCTATAGATCATGTTTGGTGTAAACAGCTGGGATGGGGATGAGACCTGAGCAGGGGCTAGCACGCGCACAGAAAGGTAAACCAACCATGTTACACACCTTGTTCTGGTCAGACACCATCCGCCTTTGCCCATTCTCATTCAAGGAAAGACATGTTTGTAGCATTTTGCAGGCAGGTTAATTGAATGATATGTTAGAAGATGTGTACCTACTCTGTTATTTCTTAAACAAAAATTGGATTTTTAAAAATATTGGATTAAAGCAATTTTAGTAAAAAATTTAGAATTCCACATTTAGTCAGAATGCATAATTTAGAATAAGGTAAATTAGACAACATTTAAATGAATCTTTTTGTAATATTATGTGGCTGGGATTCCAAACACACTGGAAATTTGTTTCTATGCATGTATTCATAACATTTATGTATTTCATCATTAATACATCTATACCAGGGCCGGCCTGGTGGCGCACTGGAGAGTGTGCCGCTTGGGAGTACGGTGGCGCTCCTGCTGAGGGTTCGGATCCCATGTAGAGACCGGTTCCCGCTCACTGGCTGAGCGCGGTGCGGGTGCAGCGCCGAGGGTTGCGATCCTGTTGCCGGTCCCCGGTACGGGCGCGACACTGAGGGTTGCAATCCCGTTACCAGTCAGTCAAAAAGACAAAAAGGAAAAAAAAAATACATCTATACCAATAACCTCGGTATTTGCAGGGACATCTTTATCAGTCTCTTGCTCCATTTGTGTCACTGACCCACTAAACTGTGAACCTTTTGAAGACAGGGGCTTTGTCTTATTTACTGATGCTTTCCCAGGGCCAGGCACGTGGCCATCACAAAGTGCTTATCATATGTTTGCATTCACGAATGAAAGGATAACAGGAGGAATGAGCAGAATTGCACCAGCACTTCTGATATTTACAGGGATTTTAGGAGGGGAAAGCTGGGACTATACCAACAAAAGCTGTATTCCATGAAATTTGTGGTTTGTGTCATTTTCAGAAGACTGTGTTTACTTGGGGACCATTACACTATTTAAAAAGGTCAATCTAATATCCCCGTGACTCCTCTGCTCTTAGTGATTTGATTAATTACCAGTTTTTTTTAATCATCATGTAGACTCTTTATAATGACAAATGTGTCATAATGTAAAAATGTGTGCATAATAGGTGTCATGATATCTGTAGATTCTATTAGATAGTCTATTGGATAGTAGACATGCTAATTATTTCCTAAAATCACCGTATCGTTTTTTCCTTTTTAATCTCCAGTTCACTATTGAGCATAAATTGTGATGGTATTCATCCTTAGATGGTCTGGATTTTAAAGGAAAAGATTTGAATGTCATATGTTTAATGTGATGTTTGCTGAGGGTTTTGATGTATTACCGAAGAGTTCTTTTCTTAATTTACTCAGTTTTTTTTTAAATATCACAAATTAGTATTGAGTTTTATAGGGTGCATTTCTTTCATATGTTGAGGTTGTAGTTGACTTTTTAACCCATAATCAATTGTTGTGGTGATATTTATTAATTAATTTTCTTATGCTAAACCAACTTTGCATTTCTAGCATAAACTTAAGTTAGTCATTCATGTTTTATTTGATATGTCTTATATGTTGCTAGATTCAGTGTGCCGATAGTTTTGATATGTTTCTTGGCTCATAAATTTATAAATGTGTTCTGAAAATTCAAATGTAAGGAAATTTTCTAGTTTTTTTAAAAAATTGATTTCTAACTTAATTATGTTTTAATCAGGGAAGGTAGCCTGTATGAAGCCTATCATTAATTTGCTGAGGCTTGCTTTATGATCTGGCGTTTGGTAAATTTTAGTAAATATTTGATGTGTGCTTAGAAAAAAGTTTGTCTTTAATTGTTAGACATAATGTTCTGTACATTCCTTAGAGCAAACTTGTAAATTATAGTGTTCAAATCTTACAGATTTTACTGATTTTTTTGGTCAGCTTAATCTAGCAATTCCTAAAACATGTTTAACTATTTTCCACTATGATGTTGGAATCTGTCTCTCCCTTGAAGAGCTGTCAATTTTTGGATGGTTAATAATTTGAGTTTTGTTATTAAATGCATGAAGGCTTAGAATTATTTTATCTTCCTAATAAGTTGAATCTTTAATAATTAAGCAGTAATTTTTCTTAGATCTAGTAATGCTCTTTTAAAATCTATTTTATACAATATTTATAATGCAACACCAATTTTCTTTTGCTTCGTATTTGCCTTGTATGTATTTTTTCTGTTCTTTTATATAAACTTCCTGTGTCCATATGTGTTTAGTGAGGTCTCTTGTGAATTACTTATTGATGAATTTTTAAAGAAGTTGGAGAGACGTCTTTGTTTTTTAATTGAAAAACTGAACTTTTAAAATAATTATTGATAAACTTGGATTTATTTCTACATCTTACTTTTTACTTTCTATCTTTGACTTTTAAAATATTACATGTTTTACCTCCTTTGTTGCCTTCATTTGGATTGTTTTATTGCTTTGTCTTTATTTTTTTGTTTTTGACTGGTAAGGGGATCGCAACCCTCGGCACAGTGTGGTCTGCACCACGCTCAGCCAGTGAGCACACGGGCCATCCCCACATAGGAGTGAGCTACTGGGCTGGCCCTTTGTTTTGATTTTTGTTTTGTTTTGTTCATTGGTTTATTTTTCTCATTGGCTCTTCATTATTACACTTTACTATCCTGGAAATTATACTCTACATATTTAATTTTTAATAATTATCCTCGATAGTTTCATGTATATATTTAACTAAATAACATCTGAATTTGATCAATATCTCTATCCGCTTCTTGAAATATACTGGGACCTTAAAATGTTTTAACTCTGATCACAACTCCCCAACCAAATTGTGTTCTATTTCTTTCTAGTATTTTTTCCTACTCTGTATTTTAACTTTTTATATTTTATTTTTTTGCCACGTGATTGAAGAATGATTTATTAAAACAAACTGCATGACAAATCATATAAAATAGCCATTTTCAGAAAGACATCCACAAGACCACCTGAGGACGCATGTACAGAGATGTCTCCAAGAAGCCAGACAAATAAGTTACTATTCCCAAGCTGAAGGCTGGAGAGGGAGGTACAAAAGAACTCAATGTGCGGAGGAATATGAATTTGTGAATAAAAAAATAAAAATCATACAGTGTTAATCTGTATTTTTAATGCCATACATTATATATTATTATTATTAAAAACAGTGTTTTATAGGTTTACCAAAATCACTCGCCACCATTCCCTTTTTGCACCTCAGAATTTCTATGATAATATTTGTTTAGAGTGGAATAGCGTTTGGGGGTTTTCCTTAATAAGAGTTTGCAGTAAACACTTTTTTTGGTTGAAAACGAACAAAATTTCATTATTATTCTTGAAAGATAGCTTTGCTTGTATAGGATTTTACATTGATTTTTATTTTTTCTATGCATATTAAAAATCTTTTTTACTGCTTTTGTTTTCTATTGTAGCTATCAGTTTAAAATAACTCTTTTATGTTAGGCTTCTTTACATATCACACTTGTGTTTGGTGCTCTACAATTTCACCAAAACTGTCTGCTGACTAATTATATAGATATAGATCATATATGTACTTTTTTTGTAAGGCAATCAGTGGGTTTCTGTAATCTGAGATTTCATGTCTTTCCACATTTTAGAAAATTATTTGTTTTTATTCCTTTGATTATTGCCTTATTGTGATTATTTTCTATCATATTTTCTTAGTTCTC
>NW_007727294.1:80318-86036 GCF_000696425.1 Galeopterus variegatus | reverse complement strand
AATTTCACCAAAACTGTCTGCTGACTAATTATATAGATATAGATCATATATGTACTTTTTTTGTAAGGCAATCAGTGGGTTTCTGTAATCTGAGATTTCATGTCTTTCCACATTTTAGAAAATTATTTCAATTTCACCAAAACTGTCTGCTGACTAATTATATAGATATAGATCATATATGTACTTTTTTGTAAGGCAATCAGTGGGTTTCTGTAATCTGAGATTTCATGTCTTTCCACATTTTAGAAAATTATTTGTTTTTATTCCTTTGATTATTGCCTTATTGTGATTATTTTCTATCATATTTTCTTAGTTCTCTGATTGAACATATGTTAGACCTTCTCACTACATTCTAATCTCTTTCATATTTTCCATATACTGCATCTTTGGGCTGCTTTCAGGGTAGTTTCTTTCTGTTTATCTTCTAGTTCACTGAAGTTTTTTTCAGCTGTATCTAATTTTTCCTCTGATCTGTTAACCAAGCTCCACATTTCAATTATCTTATTTTTCACTTATAAAAATTATATTTCACTTATTTCAAATATTATTGTTTAATTTCTATACTCTTTTGTCCCTTGTTCATAATTTTAATAATAAATACTTTATCTATCAAAACACATGAAAAGTATTCATTTTATATTCTCTTTCTGATTTGTTCCAACATCTGAAATCTTTGCTGGTATCTTGTTTTTGCCAGCTCTCCCCGATTTCATCCTATTTGCTCACATATTTTATAATTTTCTACTGTGAGCTCATGTTCCATAAAACTTCCTCTGTGAGCATTTTTTGAGGACCGGCTTTGACTGCATTCTGCCAGAGAGCATTTTTGTTTGCTTCTATCAGTCACCTGTCAGTGTTGCCAATTTGGTACGAATTAAAAATGTTTGTTGACCAAACAGATAGAAGGAATCCAGGCTGAAAATATAGATTATAAGAGCAAAATTGTGCTTACTAATCAGGGAGACTTAGAAGGTAAGCTTACTTGGTGACCATTCCATTTAGTAGATTTAATTCTTATTCACTCTCTAGGATTTTTATCAATTTTAGGCAGAGATCTCCCATTAGACCCTTCATGTTAGGTAGTCCTTGATTTCATTCCCTATTTCCCATGTTCTGCATTGTCATCAAAACAGAAGCTGAAAATTACCATGTCGGAGCAGATGCTTCCTGGGGAAAATTTGGCTTCAGGCCTTTTTTATTTTCCCAGATGTCTTCTTTTTCTCTTGTTTTCAGCTTTTGAGCATTCTTTATTTTCTTGCTCTCTCGAGAAATCACTTAAAAAGGTGTTTTCAATACATTATTGAGCATTGTAAGCTATTTTTATTTTTCAGGGTATACAAGCTGTTTACCTCTGGAATGGAAATATTTTTTTAGAACTCCTTGGGGGAGGCGCTCTTCTGTGACCAACTCCCTTAGGAACCGTGCTGACATACTGTGAGCTGATGAAGACAAAACACTGACTTACTGACTGATATTCTTAAAAGTCAGTTGGGTAGTGTTCTAAATTTTATTTAATTAATATCCTTGAGGAGTACATTGTACGACTGCAAGACTGAGATATAAACATTAAAAAGGAGATGATACCCCAAGTACAAGTTGCTTAATCTAGTTTGTGAATCTAGTTTGTGAGGCTGCACATACAGCTGCTTTTAGTTTTATTTTTACATGAAAAATTATGAGTTAAAGTATGATTTAAAAATTCATTTATTTATGGCTTGTGGGAACAAAGATTTAACATGTAGTTTTCAGCTGTAACTATGCTTACGTAATGTTGATCGTACAAAGCTCCTTTTAATAAACCCTATGGCTTGAGAAAATCTGAGATTTCACCCCACAAATTCCCAAAGTCAAAACTGTAATGCCAGTTTGATACTGTGATTGTTGCTGTAGTTATTTCAGGGTTGTTTACAAAACAAAACACAACCAACCAGTGTATTTTGAATGGGGAAGTGAAAGGAGCAGGTGTTTATGAACTGCAAATATGAAAGATTCGCTTTCAATAGAGTTAGACCGTCTCTACTCCCTTGTTACCATAAGTCAAATGTTAATGTTTCTGTCTACCTAGGGAAATTGCTCTTGTCCTTGTTTAATCTCCTTAGGTTTATTACTTTCATACAGAGAATCTACAACAAATCTCCTGCAGCTCTGGGGGCCAGAACCAGCTGTGGAGAGAAACATTCCCAGAGAACTGGAAAGCACTTTGGGAGGTATGCTGGCTCTTTCATCATAGCAGAGTAATGATTAGGACACTTTCTGCATTGAAAACATTGCTTTCTCTATTGTCATAGTCAGAAATATTCATGAACCTTCAAGCTTACATGTGGCATTGTGTGAGATTATATTATGTAGCCACCATTGTTATCGCAGTAATATATGTAGCACTCAAATCTGTTTCGAAAATGGTAGGATAAAATTATAAGTAAATATTAATGATTACTGTGGAAATAAAATTTCTATTTCATGATATGTTAAATAATGAAATGTTTCTTCTAATTGAAAATATTAACTTCATTAATTACATGACACAATTCCAAGACTACCACTTTTTGTGAGTGAACGGGAAATCTAAGACATGAGATCATGGGTGGGCAGTATGGAAATAGCACTGCAGTAAGATGCAGGAAATCTGGGTTCTCATTCAGGCTGTGCAAAGTGATAATGATGTGATCTTCAGTAAATCACTTAATCCGTCTAAGCTTAGGTTTCTCATCCATAAAAATAGGGATAATACTGATCATATGGTAATTAAGAGCATGGATTTGGGGAAGTTATACATTAGTTTGAGTACTGAATCTGCTACCGATAAATATGAGGAAGTTGCTTAGCTTCTCTAGGCTCAGTGCTCTTGTCTATAACATGGAAATAGTAAGAGTGTCTGAATTATCATTTGAAATAATAATTGATTTGTTTCTTTCTTCCAGTGTAAATCCTTTCTTTTTAACCTCATCATTCTTTCTCCTAGATATTATTAGGTCTCCAGTGCCTCAGAACAGGATTGTTGCAACAAAAAATGAAAAGAAAGAGAGAAAAGAAAGACTATAATAAAGGCAGTGGTACTTGCACTTATAATGGATTTGAAAGAAAATTTTCTGAGCCAATATTCTCTACTCTTATCCAGAATAGTTACCATTTTCTGGCCTGGGGAAAAAAGAGGCAAGTTGAAGAGATGGACACGTCCTGGAGAGGAGGATCTGACTCCCACCTTGGGTGGAGTTGGAGAGGATGAGAGAACTTGAAGATAAACTTATCGAGCTAAGATCACAGAGGAGATTTGTGTCACATTCTGAGCGACAACTTGAAAAAACAGGTTTCTTCATGCATTAAAACAACTCAGTAAGTGGTAAAGTATTATACATATGTATTTCACATTGGGTTTGAACGAAGAGGAAATCCACAATTTTTATTCGCATTGTGTCTTAATTCCTTGATGTTCCCTCTGATTCAACTGGTAAGTTGATTCCTGAAGTTATCCCGCCAATACATAGAATGGAATAGTCTGATACAAGTCTGTTTCCATCTTCAGTGTTGAGAATTCAGTTTCTGCAAAGAGTTTGTGCAGGGTCAGGCAATGAGGAGATCAGGACTTGGCTCAGGTTGGGGCAACAAGAGGGCAGGAGCAAGCGATATGGAGAGGCCAAACAAGCCTGGGACCAACCACTGGGCTCCATCTAAATGTCATTACTTTGGCTTTAGGCAGGCTTCTAAAAATATTTTGATTTAAATGCTATCTATAAGCTGTTGACAAAGCTCATTAACATCTCCAAGGATGTTTTCCTGCTTCCACACTTTTCTCCCTACAGGATTGGTTTCACAAAGCAGCTGGGAATTCTTTTTAAGAAACATGGAAGATCACATTATTACTCACAGCCCTCCAATGGCTTCTGATCTTTTGAAGGTGAAAACCAAAGTCTGCAGACCACCTGCAAAGCTCTCCAGGATCTGGCAGCTGCTGTCTGCCTGACCTCATTTCCCACCCTTGTGGCCTTGCTCACACTCACTGGCTGCTTTCCAGTTCTTATGCTCCTGGCATGTTCCTGCGTCAGGGGCTTTGTGCTTTTCCTCCCACTCCTAGAATGATCTTTCTTCGCTTGGCCACATAACCCACTCTTTCATTTTATCCAGGTCTCTGCTCAAATGTTGCCTTATCAGAGAAGCCTTCTCTAACTGTCTCTGAACAGCACTTCTTCCAACCCAAACACTCTCTGTCCCTCACTCTTGATTAATTTTTTTCAAAGCAACTAGTACTGACTAGTTGATCAAAACACCTGCCCAGGTCTCACAGCTATTAAGTGCCAGGACCAGGATTCACACTTGTGTCTGACTCCAAATCTGATGTTTGTAACCACTATGCTCTGCTGTAAAAAGCTGCACCTCTTTGTAATTCTCTTAAATTCTAGGAAACGATAAAAATTCTTTTAGTCATAACTTTCCTATTAGGACATAACATTGTTGAAGTCAGAGACTGTGTCTTGCTTATTCATTCAGTAAATAATTATGGAGTCCCTACTTTTTTAATCATTGGCATAGAGCAATCAAGAAACCAGCCAAAATTTCTGCTCAAATGGATTCTGTACCCTGTGTTTCTTTATATTTACATGCAATTTCTAGCAGTTTCCATACTGCTAGCCCACAGAACATGTATACAAGATATATGTTGAATGAATGGTAAATGAATGAGTTTTTAAAAAATACCCAGATAGAGTCCGTAAGTCAAAAGATCTGCTCTTCTATGCTAATAAAAAGAGAAATGAACTTTATTTACATGAAGATTAATCTAGGAAATAGCATGAAAAAGTCTGAGATGAAATGAACAAGTTCTGTCTTCTATTTGACTTTTTCCTTCTAAATTGAGCATCTACCCCTCACTGACATGGGCTATGAATAGATATTCTATTTGCCTTTTTATGAATGACCAATCCTTACACCAGAGGAGTCTTATGACTATAGATAAAGATTAACTTCAAAATTACATCAGCAATTCAAGCATCTTATGATGTACTAAAAAATAGATTAAAGTAATTATCATCAATGTGCCACTTTAAGCTGTAAGAAAAATGGCCACACTGTCATTTTGATAAATAATGCTGGTATGAGAGAATGTGCATGTTTTAATTTTATCCTTAGGAATAGAAAACCCACATCCATTTACAAGCAGAGTGGGATGATACTGTAGGCTTGTTGTTTGCCAGGGGAAAAATCATTATCATCTCTTTTAATAAAAATGATGACGACCACTGCTCAGTATTCCTTCTTTGTGAGTAACAGACCCGTGGCTTTAACACAGGGTTATAATTGATTATCAGCACTTAATTAATAGTCTTATTAGACAGAAATCTGTATTGAAAATGCACCAAGATGTAGGTTTAAGACATGAGGGAGACAATGTCCTTCTGCTATAAATAGTCCTTGTACCAGGAAATACCCTAAGCATATTGCTTGAGGGTCTTAATGCATTCTTGATCAAGAGTAAAATAGCTTCTGTTTCAAATTGTGCATCGGTTTTAATTTGATGTGAGCTTTTGCCTGAAAATAACTTTGAGACATTATCTAGCCTGCTCCCTTATTTCTAAAAAGACCATGCACACCGTGTTTAATTCTGTTTTTAAAAGCCTCCAAGAAAAAGAGATTTCACAACTTCTTGGACTATAAATTACTGGACTGGGTAATATAAGATAACCCAATCTTGTACTTATTTCTGGATAGTCAAGAAGGACTGTC
>NW_007727294.1:77855-79318 GCF_000696425.1 Galeopterus variegatus | reverse complement strand
ACCGGACCGGGACCGGCAACGGGATCGCAACCCTCGGTGTTGCTCCCACACCTCGCTCAGCCAGTGAGCGGGAACCGGTCTGTATGTGGGATCCGAACCCTCGGCAGGAGCGCCACCGCGCTCCCAAGTGGCGCACTGTAGCAGTGCGCCGCTGGGCCGGCCCCCTGCTCCCTTATTTCTAAAAAGACCATGCACACCATGTTTAATTCTGTTTTTAAAAGCCTCCAAGAAAAAGAGATTTCACAACTTCTTGGACTATAAATTACTGGACTGGGTAATATAAGATAACCCAATCTTGTACTTATTTCTGGATAGTCAAGAAGGACTGTCATGACCCTTTGGCAGGCTCTCCTGTCTCCAGGACTGGGAGGTGGCACTGCCATTACACAGGCCATTTCCTGTTCTTTGCATCTTTTCCAGACATAACACTGCTCTTGGCATATTGGATGTGCATTAATAGTTCTTAAAAAATAAATAAACTTCACTTTATAGTTTTCTTTCTTGGAGCCAGTTGGCATTGAATAATGTTGTAGGTTGGATTCTCTAGGAAACAGCCTCTGAGACTCTGAAATTTGCATGCGGGAAGTTTGGTGGGTAGTTTGTTCCTTGGAGTAAATCCCTGTGAGGCATTAGGAAAGCATGACTGTGTGGAAGGGGAAGGTGAACGGTGATGGGCCATGGTTGCAAACAGCGTCTTAAGTGATTCTGTAGGCTGCTTTGGAGCTGGAGTGGACCTGCAATGTTGACCTGAGTGCAGACAAGGGGACCTACTCAGATACCGATTTTGGGGCAGTAACTGGTCCTGGAAAGGGAGGAAATTTTGAGAAAGGCAGGTTCCTTCTACAGAGCTCAATTTCTGGACAGGTCAGAACCGTGAGCCATCAGCTGCCATCATTTCTTGAAGCCAAGAGAACAAGTGTGTAGGTCCTAAAGGGAGATCTGGTGGCACACCATAGCATGCACTGTACATAAACCCTGTCCACAGAACCTACTAATGATAAATATTTGTTGGTTGAGTTAACTGTTACAGCTTTTAAAAGTAAGTGCTTTCAACGTGATGGGGAACAAGAAATGATTAAATACTAAAAAAAAAAAAGTGTTTGCAAAGGAAGGGTGGGGATGAAAAAGCAGCTTTATAGCAATACAGAGGAAGAGTTTGAATTTGGTTATATCTATACATACGACAGCAGAGGAAGAAGCAGAATTGTTGCAGCAAGCGGCAAATAAGAGAAACCTTTTTCTTACTCTAGACTGACCGTGCCACTGCCTGTTCATGGGATGTGATGATCTCATTTTTGTCTTTCCACCCCCTTCTTGCACCATGACTCCCGTTCTGCCGTTCACGCTTCTACGTGCAACATGCATCTCAGCGTCTCCACTTTTGGTCCTGTAGCTTCTTTTGCCTACTATGTCTTCCCCATTCCTATAACCTGTCCAGCATTTATTAATCACTAAATAAATTT
>NW_007727294.1:75610-77033 GCF_000696425.1 Galeopterus variegatus | reverse complement strand
TAACTAACAGCTGATATTGTGTCTGGCAAGTGATAGTCACTTTCATTGGAAAGTAGTCATTTTCAAAAGTTGCTAGCAAGACTTTTCTAGCTGGGGCAGAGGACTCATGTAGATAGAAGGTAAAGTAGAAGGGTATCAGATGGAAGAGGACCTTGAACACCTGCATAAGAAGTTCATACTTAGGTATTCTAGTTAATCATTTTCTAATATGGTCATGTTTCCATAGTCTCATTTAAAGACTAATAAGGTAACCCCTAGGGTGTATGGAAGGGCCAAGTGATCTGAGATATCAGACAGACCAGTTAAATAGTCATTGCAATTACTTGGCCTAAGGTGGAAGAGAACTCATCTTGAACAAGCAGTGTAACAGATGTTCTAACAGATGGGTAGTGTAGGGTACACTGATTACCTTGAAAGGGCAAACCCTGGGCTGGTCAAAAATGGGTGTGGCAGGACGCATCAGGCACTGCCCACAGGCAGGGAATGCGTGTGAGACACCGACAGACGATCCCACCCTTCACCACCTGGGAGGTCTGCTTTCAAGTGGGGGGAACAAAAATTCAGAGAACTTGGCATCAGGTAATAGGTAGAGTTCAGCAGTCCAGCCAGCAGGAGCACAATCTGGCAGAAGTAATGAGGAGCCAACTATAGTACCAGGATTTAGGAGAGCCCTTAGGACTTAATCCAGCCCTTGAGAATACCAGAGAGAACAAGATAGGGATCTGTTACTCTAGGACTCTAACACCAGGCAAAGCACCAAGCCAGAGTCAGTTACTGAAAGTGTTGTACAAGGTGTGATGTGGCCATGTAATAGGGAGCATTAGAAATGTAGTGTTTGTTCTCAGCCGTTGCAAAGGAGGAGACACAATCAGTAAACTCTAGTAACGGGGGTTTTCTTTTAAGGATACAGAGAGAGTAAAGAACATGGGAATAAATATGCAGCCCCCAAGAGCTTAGCACAGCCATAGCTTTACTTGTCTGACAGCAGCGCTGGGCACCCTGTAAGGATTCTGATAGTTGTTGCCTCAGGAATGGTGATCATTAACCAAAGGAACTGGGCTCTTGTTTGCCTCTGTTTCTTTTCCTCCTGCTGTTACTGAAGATCACCACTGTTACTTCCTGCCTTGGGTTTGCTTGTGGTTTCTGCTTACTGCTTTCTGTCTGCGTGTCTCTCAGCTTCTGTCTCCCATTTGATAGTTAGCTCCTTCTAAATGTCACATATTAAAATTTCTCAAGAGGGAAATTTGCTCCAGTTGGCAGAGTTAGTCAGTATTACAGCAATTTTGCAGGGCTATCTCATAAATTCATGTAACGGGCTACTGACAAGACTGTAACCTGTTATCCTTAGGTCAGATGCCATCAGTGGCTGTGCCAGCTGTGGTCTTGGTGACTGGATTACTTGGTCAGCTCCCTCTTGCCAAGG
>NW_007727294.1:72928-75448 GCF_000696425.1 Galeopterus variegatus | reverse complement strand
GTGGCTGTGCCAGCTGTGGTCTTGGTGACTGGATTACTTGGTCAGCTCCCTCTTGCCAAGGGCAGTGAAAGGAGCAGGACTTGAGTCACAATGGACTCCTTTACTCCACTAAACAGGAGTAAAAAGTCAAGAAAGTAGCAGCAGGAAGACTAATGAGATATGTTGACCTAGGGCTCCAAAAATCCAAACTACCAGGTAGGTAGTTTCAAAGTGATACGTACGAGAAACAGTATAAAGACTTGTCAGGAATTGGTTGTTAAGTGATTCTACTGTGTTTTCTCATGTCTTCCCTTGTTCCAGAAAAATCTCTTAACAAAGCCTTTTAGAAAGGTTTTATGCACTCTAGAAATGAGAACTACAACAAATGCTCTGAGAATTGAGGCCTGTATGCTGTCTCTTATTTTCTGTACTCTATGAGGGCCACAGCCAACAAAAGTTGATAACAAAATGAAGGTTCTTGGATAGATTGAGATGGTGCCAAATTCGGAAAGAAAAAACAGAAAGCATCCATGATCAGTAAATAATATTCCAAACAGCTTGTATTTAATACAAAGCCAAAAATTAATGCAATATTTGTCCACATAAAATAAACCAAGAGGATTTTCAAGTGCAAACATGCCACTTTAGAGTGAGCCCAGATAGAATAGCTCTGTATCTACTTACTAGTATCTCATAAATCCTGTTGGGAGAGGAGTCTACACTAGTATTTAAGCACATAGAATTTAGTAAATCTAAAAAGGGCCAAACAAATGAGAATTTTAGGCAAGAACTTTAAAAAGAAATAGCAAGGCCTTTTTCATCGTCCCTAAATAATAATATACCTTACTTCTCTTCATCAATTTAGAAATTTGCAAAACTCATTACATTGTTTATCTTATATGATTTTTACCAAAACCTTTTGCATCAGGAAACTGAGGTCCAGTAAAGCAACTTGCTGAAGGTCATATGGCTAGTAAGTGGCTAAGTAAGAATTTGAACCCAGAATTTTAAAAACGTGATTTAGTTTTTTTTCCCCCCCATAAGTCCTTTTTTGTTCTCAGGAAGAGCTATATAAAAGGATAAATAAATGATAAAGTGTTAGCAGCACACTAAATAGTTTCTACTTCATTAACATGTATTAAATTCAGGTATTTGTTAAGTGAGATTGCATTTTCTTTAACTCCTTATGTTACACATCAACTACCTGGCTTCGTGGGATTCTTCCTCGGAGTACCAGGAATGCCAGCAATATTATCCAGATGCCAGCCTCAGATTACACTCATATAGCTACAATAGTACTTCCTTAGAACGTGGTTTGTAATTTACAAAGACTTTCATACATACACCATTTAAACACAAGCAAGTCCCTTCTCTATTCACACTCTCCTCCTAAATGGCAGCTCTACTTATGAAAATTTAAATAAATAGGATAATATTATGTATACATTTTCTTTTAATACATTTTAAAGCTTTTTATGATTCTATAAATATATTTCTTTCAGATTTAACCTCAATACTTCAAATTTTTCATATAAAAATACACACTCAGACTATATTGAGCTTTCAAAAGTGTAAATAAGAATCACTTTGAGTGTCAGAATGACCCACTGTTCAATATGTGGTCAATGAGTGACTCCTCTATGCCAGGCACTGAGCATATATAATAAACATAAACAGGACGGATGAGGCTCTGTCTTCATGGAACTTAAACATTCTTCCGGGGAAGTTAGACATCAAACAAATTAGCAAATTAAAAAAAAAAAAGTTTCAGTACTATTGTTATGAATGGACTCGGCAAGGAAGCAGTCAGCACTCAGAGGGTTGGAGAGTCAGATATGTGATAACAACTCATGAAGAGTTGTTATTTTTATAGAGGCAAAATCCTTGCCCCAAGGCTGGTCAGCACAGACAGCACAGCTATGGGCACTAATCGAAGCTCTCAGACTCTCAAAAGGAAAACAAGTCAACATTTACACTGACTCTAAATATGCCTTTGCAACTTTTCATGTCCTTGGGGTCCTATACAAAGAAATGGGCCTGCTGACAGCAGGAGGAAGGACAATCGAAAATAAGGAAGAAATTCTCCAGCTCCTCGAAGCAGTATGGGAGCCCACCCAAGTGGCTGTTATACACTGCAGAGGACATCAAAGAGGCACTGACAGGATCAGTAAAGGAAACTAGCTGGCTGACCAGACAGCCAAGAAAGTGGCTGCCCAGAGCCTGCTACAGACTGGAATGAGACTGCCAAGATCATGCTGGTGTCAGAGATGGCACAACAACTGAAGTACATAAAGGAAGAGACACAATTGGCAGAAAAAGAAGGTGGAATTAAAACCCCTGAAGGATGGTGGAAGCTCCCAGACCACAAGCTAGTGATTCCTCAATGACTGGCCCACCAACTAGTCCTGGAGTATCATGAACTGACTCATTGGGGAAAATTGGCCCTGGAGACCACACTGAGTGGCTACTATTTCATTCCCAGATTGGCTTCCCTTTGTGCCCAGATCAGCTCCTAATGCCCAACCTATATTCAAAACAATG
>NW_007727294.1:69333-71355 GCF_000696425.1 Galeopterus variegatus | reverse complement strand
CACCCTGCTCTGGTCACACCGGAACTGATGAGCCTCTACACAGCTGAAGCCTGAGGATTTTGCTGCCGTAGGACATAACAAGTGTACTGATTTATTTTTATGAAATGATAAGCACATTATCACCCCTTGCCTTTAGTTTTTGTTATATTGCTTGCCTTGCTATTTGCTGTAGGACTGACAGCCATTGCCCCTAAAGATTGGAATAGAATAGAAAAGCTATTACCACCATTCCTTTATCTCCTGTCAACAGGGTGTTTCTTAGGCATCTCATGGTGGCAATGTGCCTTTTAAATTAACCCTTTCTTTGCTCTGTCTGCCTGTCAAGACTGTTAGATATCATTTTAGGATTAATGATATTTTTCCTTGCCTTGCTTATCATTGTGTAAATCATATTATCATCCTTGTTGGTATGCCCAGGAACCCCAAAACAGGCTATACATCCCTTCTTGCATGAAACATGGATATTAAGTTACTATTGTTCTTGACCCTGACTATCTGGAAATCTGAGGACAGTCTCCCCAGATGCCATCAATAGTCCTGTTCATTTTAGTTATTGCCTGATAGTACCCTGCCTACTTCCTTTGTTGATGTGTAGCATTCATGCCACCATAGAAACTTCAGTTGAGAAAAAAACAGCCAGTAGTCTTCTAGCCCTAACAGACTATGCCTCCCTCAAACCACTCTTAGACCCCAAAAGTGATGTCGAATAAGATGATGCTCACTCCAATGTTTAGAGAGAGCATCAAAGGGGGGAAATGTTGGAAAAATACAAAATTAATTCTTTCATACGTATTGTATCAGCTTTACTGATAATCAACTGCTCTACTCCCACTTCTGTAAATGTGCTTGCATATCACAATGACTACTGCACTGGCTACATGAATGCTGAGAGAGCAAAACTTAAAAGAACCTAGAAGAGTCTGCCTATATAAGCCCTGTAGGACCTAGATTTGAGGCTCAGATTTTTTTTTTTTTTTTTTTTTTTTTTNAGATTGGCTTCCCTTTGTGCCCAGATCAGCTCCTAATGCCCAACCTATATTCAAAACAATGCCAAGTAAGGACCCTGGCTGGCCCCTGGAGTCCAACCACTCAGGACATCACCTTTTGAGGACTTGCTAATAGACTTCACTGAAGTAAAGTCCTTCAGGGGCTACAAGTGTTTGCTAGTAATGATATGTTCATTCACCGGATGGACGGAGGCACTGCCCCTGCATTCTGAACAAACCTGAGAGGTCATGAAGGCCCTTTTAAGAGAAGTTGTCCCAAGATACGGGCTCCCTCTGGCTACAGGATTGGACAATGGGCCAACATTTGTAGCAAAAGTTATACAAGGACTGGCCAAAATGCTGGAAATGTGATGGAAGTTCCACACAGCATACCGGCCACAGAGCTCAGGGAAAGTAGAGTGCATGAAACGGACCCTAAAGACCACTTTAGCCAAACTTTGCCAGGAGATAGGGCTACCCTGGATAGATATACTTCCCTTAGCTTTGTTACAGGTCCAGTGTCTGACAGGGCCAACAGGATATTCCCCTTTTCAAATCATGTATGGGAGACCACCCCCACTTATAGCTAGAATGCAGGGTGATCTTCACCAGTTGGGAGAGATGGAAATATCACAGTACTTGCAGTCACTGACTAGGACCTTCTGACAGATAACCAGGACAGTTTTAGAATGAGCTCCCATTCCTTTAGGAAATTGGGCACACCAGTTCCAACCCAGTGACACAGTATGGGTAAAAGCCTGGGAAAAGACTCCCTTAAAGCTGATCTGGATGGGGGCACACATGATTGTACTAACTACCCCTACTGCAGTTAAGGTTGCAGGTTTAATTTCCTGGATCCATCATATGTGGGTAAAACAGGCGGCTTCCCCTGAAGACACCACCTCATGGTCCGTGAAGGGTGACCCCTCTGACCTGCTCAAGGTCCAGTTCTAGAGATGCCCCACAAATCGTCACCACCCTGCTCTGGTCACACCGGAACTGATGAGCCTCTACACAGCTGAAGCCTGAGGATTTT
>NW_007727294.1:68783-69144 GCF_000696425.1 Galeopterus variegatus | reverse complement strand
TGGGGCTGGCCCGAGGCTCAGATTTTGAAGTGCTAGCTCATCTGGGTCCACCAGTGTAATAAAATACCTGACTCTCCAACCCTCTGAGTGCCAACCACTTCCTTACTGAGTCCATTCCATAACACTATGAATAAAATAAACAGATTTCTATAATAGGAAATAAGGAGTTTAGCAACAGGTAGTCAGAGAATTTCTCTTTAAGTATGTATTGGTTGAGCTGAGGTCTGAAAGAAGATCAGGGGAAAGATATTCCAGACAGAAAATAACCAGTATATATATAAAAACTAAAAAGTAAGGCCGGCCCCGTGGCTCACTTGGGAGAGTGTGGCGCTGGTAGCGCCGAGGCTGTGGGTTCGGATCC
>NW_007727294.1:65536-68053 GCF_000696425.1 Galeopterus variegatus | reverse complement strand
TCAAAATAAATAAATAAATAAGTAACTGCCTTGTAGAATTTATCCATCAGAAAGAACGAACATGTAGTGTCACTCTACACAAAGCAATAGTCATATGAGGTGAGTGGAGAGACAGTGAATTACCCCTCCCCATGAAAATGGAATTAAAAATTATTCTGGTGTTTGTTAAAAGTATTTTTCCTGTGTTAATATCTGAATTGCTACAATTTCCATTGAGATTTTAAACAGGATTTTACTCAGGTATTAAAGGTGGTTTGAGAACAATGCAGCAGCCACAACATGCTAATCCCCCCCCCAAAATACTTTTTCTTTCAGATATCCATAATCATCCAGATTCTGGAATTGCTCATAATGTATAAACCAGTTCAAGGACTCCCCTGTGCATCAGTTTATTCTTAACAGATAAAGCAAAGATTTGTAACTATGGAAACCCAAGCACAAAAACAATGAGGGTGCTTTTTGCAAAAGTAACTTGGGCATTAATCATATTGTCTTCAGGTGACTTACACAGTGTAAATGGCCAGCACAGTGATGGGTTTTTATGGTCTCTGATGAAAGATTAATTAAGCAGCATGGCTGTGCAGTTTTGTTAATGACCAGGTAGATTCAGAGGTATTTAATACATGTCAGTTCTTAATAATCTCTGTCAATAGAGAAATGGAATGGCATGGATAAATGAAATAAAAGAAAACTACATTTTCACTAATGGTTCAAATTCCCTTACCTCTTTCTAGCTCTTCCCTTCCTCAAAACAAAGAACATGAACAAAACCCCCAAACCTTTTGCCTTCTCCACAAACCAGTTCTAAATTGGGTGATTCAAGTTTTCTCTTCAAGTTATTCCCAAGTGTTTTTAGTGAAGGCTTAAGCAGGCAATGAAGCAGTCTGTCATTTAGAAAGAAAAGAAACCAAAGACAAGGAAGGGGGCCATAGACAGGGTATTACAGTCTCCTGGGGGCTGTGGTGGGCAGCTTCTGCATAGCTCTCAGGGATCCCTGCCTCCTGGGACTCACACCTCTGTGCAATCCCTCTCCTAAGTGCAATCTGGATCTAGTGATTGTCTTGTAAAAAAAAGAATGTGGGAAAGGTGATGGGATGTCACTTTCATGATTGGGTTTCAAAAGATGATGACTTCTGTCTGCTAGCATTCTCTCTCTCTCACTGGACTCTCTATCTCTCACTGGGTCCCTCTGATGAAGCTGGTTGCCATGTTGTGAGATGCTTTCTGGAGAGGCTTATGTGGCAAGAAGCCAAGGGAGGCCACCTACCAATAGCTCCTGAGCTATGGAGACCTCAGTCCAACAATGCTTGAGGAACTGAATCTTGTCAACATCCATGTGAGTGACCTTGGAATCAGATCTTCCCCAGCCAAGCCTTTGGATGAGACCACAGCCCTGGCTGACACCTTGATTGAAGCTTTGTGAAGAGCTCTGAAGCAGAGAACTCAGGTCAGTTGTACCCAGATTTATAACCCACATAAATTATAGTAGAATAAATGAATGTTGTTTTAAGTAGCTAAGTTTCAGAGTAATGTGTTACAAAGTAACATACAAATAATATAGAAGCTTTCAAAATTACTGTCATAAACATGCTCACTGCTCATCTTTTATCCCAGTGACTTGTCACAGCACCATAGATTTTGAAACCTCACCTCTCCCATTCCTATCTTCTATCCACTTGAAAGCCAGTGGCTCATCTTTACACTCAAAAATAAGTACGTAAATAGTTGACAATGTATGGTACTAGCAGGCCTTCATATTTGTAAATTGTTTTTTGGTTTTTAGTGTTCAAGGTATGTGGCACACCTACTTACCCTCTGTAAATTGTTCCAGGTATGTGGCATACTGCTGTACTCTCTGACAAATAGAAGAATAGTAGTTTCATAATGGTAGAACTAGGATTGGTGATGGACAGACCAGTAGGAAGTGGAGAAATTGGGAGAAATGACTGGCAAAATGATAAAAAATGGAGATTTTGTAGTTAGACAACTCAGAGTTTCAGCATAAGATATGCTGTATATATGTAAGCTCTGTGATTTAGGACAAAATTATTCAAGGCCCTCAATTTTTCTCATTTTTGCAAATGAGGAAGTGATCAAGTGATGTGAATGAGAGAGCCCAGCTCTTGGGGTGCTCACTGGAAGTGGTGGATTCTGCCCTTTCTTTCTTACAGTGATGCAGGCAAACACAGGAGAGAGGGAAACTGTCTCCTCTTGAATTGGTGTTCTTTCCTTTTCTCATCTCATTCCACACCCTGTTTTTATGTGGAACCTGAAGCTCATTGCTGGTTTTCTCACATCTCAAGGTGACATGATCTAGTAGTCAATGCATTAATTGGTAAGCCAATTTAAATTCCAATGGACGGAAAATGTAAACCATATTTGATTTTAGAAAGACAACTGCTTTCTCTTTCTTATCATACATGATTTATAGAATCTCCATTAAGTGTGGAACACTAAAGCTATATATTCGGAATAAAGCTATGATTAAGGTCAAGCAAAATTAAATGTATTCAGGGC
>NW_007727294.1:63818-64757 GCF_000696425.1 Galeopterus variegatus | reverse complement strand
ATGCTCGTTGTATGAGAGGATAGGGATGTATTTTTGAGCTTTTGTTGAATCTCTCATTTGTGTCAATGAGCAAATCCTCTCAGAGAATGGGACAAACTGAACAGTTACAGTGCAACCAGGGTTATCAGTGTCAGTCCTTTCTAGGTAATGTGGATAATTTCTTTGCTGCAGAGATCTGGAGCTTATCTAAAGATCTTTGCATATTAAGGACACCTACTCCAGAACCACTGGCTCATTAGTCTTGCTTGAGAGACTCCTTTGTCCTAGGACTTGATTCAGGACACCCCAGAACTAGTTCTTTTGGGTCTGTAGTCTGGTAGCAACCCTTCCCTTTAGAGTCTGGTTTTGCTGTACATTTGTTGAGGAGCTTGTGTTCAGATTACGAGATCTCCTTCACTGGGACAATCTCACTCCTTCCCTGAACACAGGCCATCCCTGCCTACTCCCAGGCCCAGGCTTGGTTTGCTCTTACCTGCCAGAGAAGAGCTGGTTGAAAATGAAAATAAAAGCTTTCCATTAACGAGCTGGCCAATCCAACCATTTCAGCAGGGAAAAAAGTATTTGCTGCATGTCATTAGACCAAATGGTTGTCTATTTACCTTTTAATAAGATGGTATATATTTTTAACCTCCTCTTCCGGTCTGTGAACTTCTTTAGATCACATCTTATTTATGTTGATATTTTCCAGTGTGACCACCATAGTGTTTGAATTGTGTAATGTTTAATACTCTCTTTCTTGAAAGACAGTGAGAAGGAAAAGAAATTTTTAGGGCACTGTATATTGGTATTTCCATATATGCTATCTATTCATTACTAACAAAGATCCTTTTCTCCCATTCTATGGAGAAAGAAACTTAATTCATTCAAGGCCAGGTAGCTAGTATGTAGCACAGCAGATATCAGAGCCCAAGGCTGTCTGATACAAAGCCTGTATAACTT
>NW_007727294.1:60588-62476 GCF_000696425.1 Galeopterus variegatus | reverse complement strand
ATGTGCCTTCCTTCTGTGTAACCCATGGGTTGTAATAGAGTCCTTCTGTCTCACCTTTTGGGCCTTCATCTTTCAGGTAGACTCACCCAAATTCAGGGATCTGGTATTTCAGGTCGGGTTGGAATTATCCCTCCATGGTTTTAGTCCCAATAGTCTACTATTTTCTCTTTTCATCTGCTTAAACTCCATTCCAAGGTATGATGGTATTATTGTGTTTTTCTGATCTTATTTGCTAAGAACTTCTGTTCTCCCTGACTGGTTTGTGCATGTAGCTGATATAGAAAGACCTAGTCTTAGAACCTTGTCTAAGACCTATTCCCACGTGACTAGTTCATTTCAATCCTAGAAAGCTTCTTTCTGCTTGATTAATTCCATGCTTTTTGCCCCAATCTATCTTATACTTAAGGAGTCTCTTAAGCTTTTTGTATAATACCTTATTTGCAGACCAGGAATCAGAGAAGAAGAAGCCATGGGGACGTTTATCTGATAACTGAACATATCCCATTTGCAAATCATGATTTCTCTTAGTGATCCCTAACAGCATATAACTTTTGTAATTCACATTGGTAAAACTGTTCTTTAAAAAATTATGATTATTTTTATTGCTGAATTTATAATGTGAATATTTTATGGTTTTTTTTGTGTGTCTTTTTCCGTGTCCGGCAACGGATCGCAACCCTCAGTGTCGCCCCCTTACCGGACCGGNTAGTATGTAGCACAGCAGATATCAGAGCCCAAGGCTGTCTGATACAAAGCCTGTATAACTTCTTTATACCTCACCATTGTGGCTTCACTGCTGAAATCTTGCCAGATTTTTCTCCTGCAATTTTTATCTTTGAACCCTGTATCAACTTTTCTAATTATGGAACAAAGGCAGTCTGAAAAAAACTGCTGAAAGATTAAAGAGTAGATTTGTAACATTGAATTGGTAGAAACAGCAAATGAGTTGTATTTTAAATCACTCATTTTGCATACTCCCAGTTTATGATCTCTTGCTCACTTTGATAAAGAATTCTTTGTCAGATTTTGGAAATAGTGCTGACCATATATTAGTGTTAACAGGATAAAACATACAATGATGAATCCAAAGAAAATAGTCATTTTCTCTATTACAAGTGTTAGGTTTTTAGTTTTTTGTTTTTCTTTTAAATTTTTATGAGGAATGCTGCTTAAATATAAATGAAGCATACTATAAAATGTTAAAAACATTGCTAAATAGTTAAAATTGGCATCACTGGATGAAAATGAATTTTAAATGGAAATGTAAAATAGAAAGCAAAAAAATCTTTAAATGTCTTATAGATTATGAATGCACTCCAGGGTACAGAAAACTTACTAATACATTAACCAGTAGTTGAAAATATTAACTAAAATATGAAGAGAAAAATATGAAATTCATGAAGGCTTTGCTAGATGGGCACAGCATGCACAACTGGTGGAAAACAAATCAAATTTAAAATGTCTGAAAAGTAAGCAAAAAGTATTAGAAGATTCACAAAACACAGCCAAATCTTTTGAAAAAATTATAAACAGGTGAAAAAGTGCTTAGAACTGTAAACAAAATTCAGAGACCACTCTGTGGTGTGCAGAATTGATCAGATATGAAAAAATCACTGAGAAAATTAGCAATTTTAAATCCATAGGTTGTTTGAACATCTGGGATGGAGATTTTTATTCTTTTCATGAACACACATGTGCCTTCCTTCTGTGTAACCCATGGGTTGTAATAGAGTCCTTCTGTCTCACCTTTTGGACCTTCATCTTTCAGGTAGACTCACCCAAATTCAGGGATCTGGTATTTCAGGTCGGGTTGGAATTATCCCTCCGTGGTTTTAGTCCCAATAGTCTACTATTTTCTCTTTTCATCTGCTTAAACTCCATTCCAAGG
>NW_007727294.1:57785-59186 GCF_000696425.1 Galeopterus variegatus | reverse complement strand
TCTAATTTAAGTATATGGATTAAGATAAAGGGCATTGAAAGATGTGATGACAACATACTTCTGGCTAAAATAATTTAGAGATGTAAAATTTAGCGAATAATGCCCCAAACAGTTCTGTTTTCCTTCCCACTGTGTCTTATGATGATGATAATGGAGCCAGGAACTTCTAAAAGAACTCACAAGATTTCCCATTGTTAACATTGCCATGTAAATCTTATTGGAATAGGCATCGAGACATTATTATTATATATTATATATGTCATATGTTATATTATAGAGGATGTGAAGCATGGAGAAATGCAAAAATAGAAATGCATAAATAGAGCCTAATCTGCCTAAGAGGGAAAATGAAACTTACTGATGCCAAATGACAATTTCATTCTAGCTGTTTGGTTTAACTAATTCATGAGTTCACAACATTCTTCTAATCATGTTATGAAAATAAATAACAAATGAATGAGTAATTAGACCATTAATTTGTCAAACATGATGCCAGCCTTGTTATTATGAGCCTTAAAACAGATATTGCATTCCTAGCAACTGTTCCAGATATTGCAAAACCTGGGTTACAACAATTCTTGAGCTAGGAATTTTCAGAATTTTTAGAAAAAGTATTTAAATAAATAAATAGAAATGGATGATTAGGTTAAATGTCATGCCCAAGCCCTTTAACTTAATCAAAGCTTGTGATAAACCAAGTAAGATTAAACATTGATTTATTATATACGTACAACATAAATGCAGTTAGATTAAAACCCTTTTTTTGTCTTATAGAGTACTGTAGATGTTTCTAGAGCCTGGAAAACAGCATGGAAACTATGTTGATGTCTACTGTTTTTTAGGTTGCCTGCCTTTTACTGTTTTCTCCCAGTGATAACTACAATTTTAAGTACATTTCTCGAGTGATTATATAATAGTAAAGACTGATTAATAGCTTTAAAGTCTATTATACTATAGACTAATCTATTATATAATATAAAGTGACAGGTTCAACTTTACCTTGGAAGGAGGTAATGTATTAATTATATATAAACTATACTTAATTGAATTTAAGTGTGTAGTGTTACATAATTGTTTCTTTACAGATTTAAAATAATCTTGTCTGGCACTCAGCACTTAGATGATTATCTTGAAAAAGTTACAGAATTTAAGTGGAGATTTAACATGAAGTAAATACTAGTCTTGGTTCAAATGGAAAATGTGACCATTTAAAGAGTCATAAAATTAGACTATTCATTTATGTCTTAAAATTCATAGTATTTAGTTTTATCAGTCAGAATAGGTCAAGTTATGCTACAGTAAGAAACAACATACACATTTCAGTTATTTAAGATAGTAAGGTTTGGGGCCGGCCCGGTGGCGCACTGGATAGTGCGCCGCTTGGGAAGTGCGGCGGCGCTC
>NW_007727294.1:53529-57490 GCF_000696425.1 Galeopterus variegatus | reverse complement strand
GACACTGAGGGTTGCGATCCGTTGCCGGACACGGAAAAAGACAAAAAAAAAAAAAAAGATAGTAAGGTTTATTTTTTACTAATGTTACATGGCTATCACAGGTTCAGTGAGTATTCTGGTCCGTGTTGTCCTTAATTTGGGACCTGGGCTGATGTAATAGACATGATCTGGAATATTGCTGCTCTGTATAGCAGAAAGAAAGGGAATGTGGTGGATTGAGCACCTGCTGTTCTTTATATCTTGTATTTATTTGCTGAGACATTCTATTTTAAAAATGTTCATGATTTCTCATTCAAGCACTTTAATAAAAATCACCTTGAAGTCTTTCTTTGTTAGCTAATTCCAACATCAGTGTCATCTTGGCCTTAGCATCTGCTGATTGTCTTTTTCCATATGAGTTTTTGTAGTTCTTTGCATGCTGAGTAATTTTGGATTACATCCTGGACATTTTGAATATTACATTGTAAGGCTCGGGTCTAATTTAAATCCTACAGAGAATGTTGGTATTTTTTAATATCAGAAAAATTGTTAGCTTCAGACCATAAGTTCCAATTTGCCTTCTGTAGGCTGTGGTTCCTGTGTGCATTCAGATTTCACAGCCTTTGTAATGCTCTTCAGATATGTCTAGTCTGTGCCTCACCCAAAGTATAGTCTGTGACCTGGGTGGTAGTTTACCTCTTAATTCAGTTTACAAAGTCTCTGGTATGCCAATTAGGATGGAGTCTCTGTGCATGAGGCTCCGAGATGGGCCGTGGAGTTCATAAAAAACTTTATGGGATGGCTTTCATGACCTCCTTCCTCTTTTCTATCTTCTAGTATTTTCTGGCTCCCTGGGTCTTCCCGTTTTAGGATTCTGGCCCAAATCTTGGAGTTCTAGTTGACCCTCTTTGCTTAATACTTCTGTGTTTGGGCTAACCTGTAGTCCCAAGCCAGGAAAGGATAAAGAAAGAAAGGAAGCAATGGGGTGGCCCCACTCTTTTGGAACCTCAGCTCCCCTCACTGGAGAGGAAGTTTCCCATTCCTTAGAGATTTGACTCCTGCTAGCTTCCATTACTAGCCACTGCTACCACCACCATGGGATTGCCTGGGGCATGGAGTACAAAAGAGGAAGCAATGGGGTGGCCCCACTCTTTTGGAACCTCAGCTCCCCTCACTGGAGAGGAAGTTTCCCATTCCTTAGAGATTTGACTCCTGCTATCTTCCATTACTAGCCACTGCTACCACCACCATGGGATTGCCTGGGGCATGGAGTACAAAAGAATGGAAAAAAGAGAGGAGTAAAAGGAGGGATTCCTGTGTTTCAAAATCTGTATTTTGAACTAAATAGAACTAAATTTTTTTTTCTGAAAAACCTAATGATATTATACCTTTGATCCCATATGTCAGTCCATGTTCTTCCAGTTTTCTGTTTATACCTCAGAATATGGTGAACTTTGTTATGATGCAGCTTCTATACTTTTCTCCCCACAATTTTTGTAATATGTTAGGTGATTTAAATGTAAGACTGTAAGAATAATCAGTGCCAAAATATTAGTAGCAAGCTATTCACTCCCTCTGCAGAACGAACGTCGGAAAATAAACTTCAGGAGAGGGGCATGGAAAAGGAAAGGAAGAGAAATGCGACTGACACGTATGAGCTGCCTCACCTCTTGTGCCATCTCCTTCCCACATTTACTCTGTACTTTGTCATTAACAGGCAGCCACTGGAGATACAACTAATGACATCACTAAAACTGGTCTGGCTAAGATTTAGGGGCACAAAGATAAATATAACAGTTCTTGTTCTCAAAAGGCTGATGGCTTAGTGAAGGATATTAGCCCATAAAGAGAGGATTTGATATCATACATGCTGAGAAAAAAGGCATGTAGAAGGTAATTGGTGATGCTATAACAGCTATGGCCAAGGACACTATTGCATCTGAAGTGTTTTACATGTTTTATCTTAAGTAACTCAATGAGTAAAGAGAGAAAATACTTTTACATCCACTTTAAAGATGAGGATACTTAAGATCAGAGAAATAAATGACTGATCTGTAAGTTGAATCCAGGTCTTTCAACTTGGAGTGCTTTTTTTTTCTATGACACAATGCTACTTTAACATATACAACCATGTATAATCCACCAACCCTTAATGTTTAGTCAAACTGGTTGATAATACAGTGTCATTAAAATTGATTTCAGAAACCTTCAAATGAGTCTTAGGAATAGCCTATCCCTGATGTTTCACACCTATCCCACTAAGATTAATTAACTTTCCCCATCTTTCCCATAATAAGTTATTTTTCTCATATAGGCAGATTTTTATTTGATATGATTTTGGGCAGAGTGTTCAATTCCAAAGTTTCACACCACCAGAAAACAACTTAGAAAAAGAAAGTTGTTATATAATCTCTCAGCAGCCTGGGGAAGGTGCAAGACAAGAATTCAGGCAGACTCAGATCTAGTTTCCAAGTAATACAAAGGAAATATGTAATTCAGCAAGTAATTCTCAGTGAACTTATAGTAACATGACTCACAACAAGAAAATCGTTTGATAAAATATGCTGAATGGGAAATGATTCAGTGAAAATATTATTCAGAACAAGCAATTACTGAGTGAGGGTATTACCCACAGCAGGCAATTACTCAATGAAAATATTACAGGGAGCAGGCAAATATTCAATCAAACATTTGACAAGGAGAGCAATTATTCAATAAACAATCATATAATTGTACCCAATGGAGCATGCTTGCCATACGGCATAAGAATCATTTACAGACACTCAGGATCATGTTCTGACTGTTGAAAATTTGGATAATTTATGGTTCTCATTTGTCATTGTTGAGATAATTTTATTTTAGTTTAACTTTCAAGTAAACAACATTAAAAATGTGTACAACCATTCTAAAAATCAATTTTTCAAACAATCCTATTTCAGTTCTTCTGTCCCCACTCTCATATTTTTCTCTTCCTTGTTCTTTCTCCCTCTTTCCCTTATTTCCTCCTTCTCTGGCTGCTTCTCCCTCTCTCGCTATTTTCTTCTTTCCTGTAATGTATTTTAAAGAGTAAGTATGAATATTAAAAAGCTCATGTTTATTATTAAATCTCTTCTCTGTAAATCACTCATGAATATATTTTCTAAAAGAAAAACATCATTAGCAGCTATCTATCACACGCTGATGTGTTAGAAGTATAATTTGCAATGCTAGACCCGGTCAGGATGTAACTACACCTGCAAGAAGTTTATAGGCTAAAATGGTGACAGCGAGTGAATCAATGAATACATATTTCAGCTTGCATACTGACTATGTGCTCCCTTTCAGAGATACAGATGACAATTCCTCTTCTCAAGGAGTGTGTGGACTAGTGGTAGAGACTGAACCACAAACCAAAAATGTCAACATAACATGGTCGTTGTCAAGAGAGGGATGCATAAGGGGATGGGGGAGCCAAGATGAGTTCACCAAGAGCTGCCTTGAGATACTAAAGCCTGAGCTAAGCCTGGAAGAAACATGAACATTTAGCCACGCAAAGAAAGGTGGAAATCAAGTCCTAGGCAGTGAAACAGCAGGAGAAAGGGTATGTAGGCACGCACCACGTGGGGAGTGTGTGCAGTCGTGCTGCAGTGTGTGGCATGATACAGGTACGGCGGTGGGAATGCGACTGGCCAAATAGGCACACGTGGGAAGATCAATATACAGCAAGTGAGTACTCTCCGTTACTTGTATTTGAAAGGCTCTTGGTATATATGGTTTATTTCTTTGTTTTTCAATTTCAGAAGGAAGATTAAATACACTCGCTGCTCCCTGTCTACATGTAGTCATAGAGGGGATCAAAAGGTGGTAAGTCTTCAGGAAGAAAAGTGCTTGCTTTGGGGGCTGGCCCGGTGGCACACTGCTACAGTGCGCTGCTTGAGAGCATGGCAGCGCTCCCGCTGAGGGTTCGGATCCCACATACAGACTGGTTCCTGCTCACTGGCTG
>NW_007727294.1:51741-52762 GCF_000696425.1 Galeopterus variegatus | reverse complement strand
GGGTTGCGATCCGTTGCCGGACACGAAAAAAGACAAAAAGGAAAAAAAAAAAAAGAAAAGTGCTTGCTTCAACATATGAAGAAAAGGAGTGTAAGAATGGTGAATAACACTGGAAGTGTGTGGAAAGGATATGGAAACCTAAAACCATAGGCACGTAGCAATCTCAGGAGGTGAAGGTCAGCTGTGGGATACCCTCAGGTTGAATACGGGCTGTAGCTGGCTGCAGGAATCTGGGGACAATCCAGCCACCATATTTTCTTAAGGTCCAACAAGGATGGCTATCATCAAATTTGCTTGATAGTACAGAGAATTTGTGGAGGGGTCTAATGGACACTGGCTATATTGCCATCTGGTGTCTTTACCCTTCTCTTGGTAACTGCATCCCTAGGTCCCTGCCGGGGGATCAAATCTCCCCAGGCTCATCCTTGTGATTTGATCTCACTGACTCACCTCCCCAGTTCCACGAGCTTATGAAAATCAGAGTTTCCAGTCTTCCATGGTCTCAATGATCTCCCTCTGGGAAGCACATAATCCCTTTAGAGGTCACAGGGAGCTATTTTTCAGGAGCGCTGAGGAAAGGAAACTGTCATTCATCCTCTGAATTGGCTGGATGATGGAGTGAGGCTGGAAGTACTGAGCCATCTTCCTGCAATAGGGTGATTGGGCTGAGAAGGAAGCCTACACCGGGCTTCCATGCCGAGTCAGACCATGTGGGTGTGCGCTATAGTTTAACGCCCTGATTAAGCCACTAGGAAGCCATCTGGAGTCACAGCAGAGCTAGACGGGTATGACCAGGGAACTTACTATGATAAATCCAAACTCTGGGTCTGTTTTTGTTAAAACTGAAACCCTGAAGAAGTAGCGCATGAGACTTTGCAGTTAAAAAAATTCCTTTTGAATAAAAGTGCAGTTGCTACACATTAATCAGTGTTATTTAATCATACCCTTAGGGAGTAGAGTGAGGTTCCTTGAAGGGTTGCTCCTGTCTTATGTCAGTAAATTAATAGGAGAATAAAATACC
>NW_007727294.1:48180-50339 GCF_000696425.1 Galeopterus variegatus | reverse complement strand
GGGCCGGCCCCCATGAGCTTTTTTTGAAGTACCTTCATAAGTACAGTAATTATGAATCAGTAAATTATACAGGATATTAGGTGGTAATGAGTGCTATGGAAAAAAGGGAGAGCATAGTAAGAAGGATTAGTAACACTGGAGTCAGGTGTTACAGTTTTAAATGGGATCTGGGGATAGACCTTAGTTAGAAAGTCATATATAAGAAAAAACTTGAAGAGGGAGGGTTACTATGTGGATATCTGCAGGAAGAATATAGAGCAGCAAATAAAACAGACCTAATTTAGGGAAGTGCTTGGCATGGTCCGGGAAGAGCCCAGATACCAGCTGAGGGGTGGGGGTGTGGAATGAGCTAGGTGAGGTTTGAGAAAAATGGGAGCCCTGATCCTGTAGGGCCTGTTGGCCTTTGTAAGGAACTTGGCTCTTATGCTGAGCGAAATGAGGATCCATTGCAAGGTTTTGAGAGAAAAATATGGCATTATTTAATTGGCATTTTGAAAGGCTCACTCTTGCTGCTGTGTTGAGAATAGCCCACAAAGAGGGAAATGGTTGAGGTTGGGTAACCAGTCAGGAAATGTGATAGGCTGAATAATGACTCCCCCAAATATGTCACATCCTAATTTCTGGAACCTGTGAATGTTGTCTTATATGGCAAAAAACAAAACAAACAAACAAAACCCTGCAGATGTGTTTAAATTAAGAATCTTGTGATGGGGGATTATCCTGGTGAACCCTAAATGCATTCACATGTATTCATACAAAAAAGGGAGACAGAAGGAGACTTGACCACTGACAAGAAGGAGGCCAAATGATGGAAGCAGAGTTGGAGACAGAAGATGTTACACCAGTGGCTTTGAAGATGGAAGAGGCAACGAGCCAAAGAGAACAGGGAATGCAGCTCTAGTTGACAGAGTGGCAAGGAAACAAACAGGCAAAGACACATATTCTCCCCTGTAGCCTCTGGAGGGAGTGCGGCCCTGCAGATGCTTTGATTTTGGCTCATTGATAGATATTGGACCTCTGGCCTCAAGAATCATAGGAAAATAAATTTCTGTTGTTCTGAGCCACCAAGATCGTGGTACTTTGTTACAGTGGCAATAGGAAACTAGTAGAGGAAACTGTTGCTCTCTCTTATCCAAGATAGAGGTGATGATCGTTCAGACTAGGATAATAAAAATGAGGATGTTAAGAAGAAATTGGTTTTAAATGTAGAATAAATAGGATTTTCAGTTAGATCAGAAATAGGATATGAAGAAGATAAAATTGCCTTCAAAATTTCTGAAATGATTTTGCATCAGCCAAGATGAGAAAAAGTTGCCTATGGATGTTTTTCAAGGGGCAAGCAGGAGTTCTGTTTGGAACATACTGGATTGAGATTCTTTTTAGATATCTGAATGGAGATTTGAGGAGGTAGTTGGGAAAGAAAGTGTAGAGTTTGAGGTCGACATCTTTGGCTATTGATCCAAATTTGGGAGTTATTGGCACATATTTGGTATTAAAAGCCATGGAATGAGATGAGATCATCAAGGAAGTAAATATAAATAAGAAGAAGGGAGAACTGAAGACTGATCCTTTAGGAACTATGCATTATATGTTTTGAGAGAAGCTTTGTGTATAAAAATAATTATAAGAATATTTATAAAAATTTATGAATAATATTAATGTTCAACAATAGGGAACTTCTTATATCAATGGAATTACCCCTTCACTGAAAACAATGACCATGATGACAGTAGAAGTAATTATAATAACTTATTAAGTAGAAGAAATCAGAACTCAAAATAGCTATGTATTATAATTAAGAATGAACATGAAAAGGTATTATATAAAATTAAAATAATTGCTAACTTTTGTTTCTTTATACTGAACAGATTTTAACTTATATATTCTATGATGCACAAGATTTCCCTTTGAGAGAACATTGAATCATTTTATGGTCTTTGTTTAGAAATAAAACAATGGAAAACATATGGAAAAGAATTAAGTGAACTATTTTTTTTTTCCTTTTTGTCTTTTTTTGTGTCCGGCAACGGATCACAACCCTCAGTGTCACGCCCGTACCGGACCGGGACCGGCAACGGGATCGCAACCCTCGGTGCTGTGCCCACACCTCGCTCAGCCAGTGAGTGGGCACCGGTCTGTATGTTGGATCCGAACCCTTG
>NW_007727294.1:34341-47215 GCF_000696425.1 Galeopterus variegatus | reverse complement strand
CTGTATGTGGGATCCGAACCCTCGGCGGGAGCGCCTCCGCGCTCTCAAGCGGCGCACTGTAACAGTGCGCCACCGGGCCGGCCCCTAAGTGAACTATTTTAAAACCTTATTTCTTTTGAGTCATAGTCATTTTAAAAGCATTTTAAAATATGGTAAATATAACTTANCTGTATGTGGGATCCGACCCCTCGGCGGGAGCGCCTCCGCGCTCTCAAGCGGCGCACTGTAACAGTGCGCCACCGGGCCGGCCCCTAAGTGAACTATTTTAAAACCTTATTTCTTTTGAGTCATAGTCATTTTAAAAGCATTTTAAAATATGGTAAATATAACTTAATTATTTATTCTCCATACCAACTATTTTTGTACACTAAGTAATAGAGAGGACTGTAGGTCAGCTATCTAATGGGCACTTGAAATTAGAGCCACTTCTTTGTATTACTGCCGCATGGAATTTTCCTGAGATAGACTTTAAAAAGCTACTTGTTTGTGCTAGTTTGATGATACAATTGAGTGCCAAGTTAGACTGATAGACTATTTTTGTAATGTGCATATTGTATTTGGTTGCAGGGTAGTACTTGACCGTGATATGCACCTCTCTCAGTTCTTCAGGGTCTCACTAAAATAGCAATGGATAGGAAAACTTAGGTCATTGAAGTCATGATGAAAAGAAAAATCTTTGCTGTTCTGCTTTTAGTTGATGATTGTTTTCAGTTAACTTGAAGTGGGAAAATGACATCTTTACTAATCAATTTTAAAAATTATTGGAAGTAATAAACTAAAAGATTTAAAAAAAAAATTTCAAATACCAAGTTAATCTCTACTTGAACCCTATTTTCTTCTTTATTTCTTAGTGTTTGTGCTTTTTTAATACTCAGAACATTCATAAAATTACAGCTTTTCAATATGAAGATTCAAAATTATGTTATGGACATTGAAAGAAATATACCAGTAGAAAAATAGAATTGTATTTATTAAGTTAATGTTTAGTTGAAATGCTGAAAGTCTGTCTCAAAAAGATCGAAGTTCAACTTTCTTGACGTTTATGTTAGTTTCATACAGATTATTAAAAAAAGGTTGGAGTGCTTTTGTTAAATGATCTTTGAAACTGCTTCTTTTTTGTTTCTATACTTTTGATGCAGAAGCTCATAGCTTAATAAAAGCAATTTTCTTTGTAAAAAGAGGAAAAGGAAAGAAAAATAGATGTGAGCATTAGACAAGAAATGCAAAGATATTAGATATGGGTTTATTAATGGATATCTTTAAGAAAGATGATCAAATTGTCAAGAAAGATGGTTCACTTATTTCTGATTTTTATGACAAATGAATTTAGACTATGATAGCTATGAATCAGCTCCTGTCCTATTAGCCACATGGTAGAAATTTGATATTGTATGGAGATACCTTTAGTGTTTATTTGTATAGTACTAGAATAACCCACCAAGAGAGAAAAAGAAGTTTCTCAACTGTTTTCATATTGGAATGCAAAACTATCACTTTGTTGATTTTTCACTAATATAATTTTATTAAAAACATTTTAAAAATGTCATTGCTTGAATTTTACTTTTCCTACAAGCTTCTTGTAATATTTAAACATAACCTTGTATTGTCTTGAAAGGGTAGCTGGAACAAAAATATTTACAACCCCTCCAAAAAAGAAAATTATGTTAACTCTAAGGAAAAACACACCTGTGACTCATGACCTCTTCAATATTTTAAAGCATCATCCAGAATCTCAGCAGACTTCTGTAAATTTTAAAAGCAATGATGGGATAATTCTATAATTTGAAGAACAGTGTCGATATTTCCATTTCTGGCTCTGATGAAGTTGTTTGTGAAAGTCTTACCGAGATCAACTATAAAACCAAATAAAGTATACATAATAACATTTCTTTGAAGGCATCAGAGAGCTTTTAGGAAGACAAGACTCTAGAGGATGTCTTGGGGAAGTAGGATCCACCTGCAGAGATGAGCTGATACTCTATAGCCAATTTTCTTTTTAGGGTGTTGCTGATTTTTGGGGGGTGCAGGCTAATTAAAGAGCCTGTGCAGAGGACTGCTGGTAAAAGGCCCAGAAACAATCAGAGATTTTTTTCAGGCTACAGGAAAAAAAAAAAAATTAGAGACTTGAGATTCCAGAATCTCAATGAGAAGAGATGGATAAAGTATTGGCACCAACACCATTGATCTTTCCCTCAAGACATCTGGAATACTACTCAGCTATAAAAACGAATGAAATACTGCCATTTGCAACAACATGGATGGACCTTGAGAGAATAATATTGAGTGAAACGAGTCAGGCACAGAAAGAGAAATACCACATGTTCTCACTTATTGGTGGGAGATAAAAATAAATAAATAAATTTACATGCACACACACACACACACACACACACAAAACCGGGGGTTGGGGGGAGAAGACACAACAATTACAATTCCCTGAAGTTGATACGACAAGCGAACAGAAAGGACATTGTTGGGTGGGAGGGGGCAGAGGGAGGAGGGAGGGAGGTTTTGGTAATGGGCCAAAATGATCAAACACATTGTATATCGACAAAATAAAATTAAATAAAAAAAGAAAAAAAAAAGACATCTGTATGATTCTAGGGCTGATAGGGTAGGAGGATTAGCAGAGTAAGAAGTTAAGCAGAAAGCTCTTGAAATGCAGGGCAGAATTGATCTCAGTCGTGGTGCTGAGACAAGGGGTAGAGTCAGAACACTCCAGGGGGAGGGACTCTGGTGAATGCCTCAGGTTCTCAGTGCAAATACCGGAGGGCCACCTCCTATGAGTAGGGAATAAACCGAAGGTAGAGGCAACCACACCTTGCAACAGCTAAGTCTCCAACAGGATTAGGGTGATCAGCCCCCCACTTCTACCTACCAAAGGAAACATTAAACCTTGTCCGGAGGAAGACAACATGGTCCAAAACTTCTACAATTTTTCATATTATCATGTTCCACATTTAATTAAATAATTACCAGGTATGCAAAGTGACAAGATCACATGCTCTGAAACAACAATATGTAATAGAAATATACCCACAGATGATCCAGATGTTGAGCAAGGACTTTGAATTTTTGTGATTAATATGTGCAGAAATATGTGGAGAAGTAAAGGTAAAGAATGTATGGGAGATTTAGTATCTTTAAAAAGAAATCAGTTTGAAATTATAGAAATGGATAGCACCTTAACTTAAGAACTCAAGTAGCAGATTTTGACATGAAAGAAGATGTAATGAGTGAAGTGGAAGGCAGGTTAAACAGAGGACAGAAAAGAATGAAAAGTATGGAAAATGTGTGAGTTTTATGGGACACAGTGAAAAGATCTAACATAGATGATGAAATCTGAGAAGACAGAAAGGGAAAAAATGGTACAGAACTGATATAAAAAGAAAACGACTGAGAACCTTCCAAAATGAATGGACTATACCAAGATACAGATTCACAGAGTTCTGCAAACCTCAAGGATGAGGAATACAACGAAAACTATCTGACTTAGACATGCTGTAGTCAAACTGCCAAAACCAAAGACAAAGAGAAAAATCTTGAAGGCAGCAAAGGCAATCAGAGATTAAAAATCACATCTATGAAACAAAAGTGAGGTCGATAAATGATTTTTAACCAGAAAACGAGGAAGCCAGAGGAAAATGAAATGAAATATTTAACATGCTAAAAAAAATTGCTAGAAATCAAGAATCCTCCACCCAGAAAAAAAAAATCCTTCAAAACTTCAGGTAAAATCTTGAGAAAAACTGAAATTGAGAGAAATCACTGTCAGCAGACCTACACTAAAAGAAACACTAAAAGGCATCTTTCACCCAGGATGACTCTAAGATACTTGGAAGCATAGAAATGCAGGAAGGAATGAAGAGCAACATAAAGGATAAATACATAGGCAAATATAAGTGAATATTGATTTATAAAATAAAAACAAAGTCCCGTGTGGTTTTAAACACACGTGACTGTGCAAAAAGCAGGAGGTGGGTAAATGGGAGTAAACTGTTGTAAATTCCTAGTGGTAAACTAATAGAGTGTTATAAATCAAAAATAGATGTTGTTATCTCTAGAGAAGCCACTTAAAGAAATAAAGCAATGTAGACGGCTTGCCTTTGACCTGGTCACCCTAATAAATAGGGAAGTTGATCCTAGGACAGTCCAGCCCCATGTCCTTATTGGAAGAGGAATAACAATCTGTTGGTGACTTCACAAGGAAATTTCTTAGGGATTCATTTCAGGATCATTAAATCAGGAAAAGACAGCTTTTAAAGAAAATAATAGATAAACTGGAATAAAAACTTTAGAACGCTGAGATGAGCTAGACCTTGGAGGAGAGAACCTGGGTTTGCCATTCATTATGAAACTTTGAGCTAGTGTGGTAGTGTGTTCAGGCAGACACAATGAGTTGCATGCACAAGATCCATTCTTCCATTTTTATGTATTTTATACAACTCCAATGTGCTTAGCTAAAAATACTCACTTTTCCAGTTTCCTTAATCCTGAGAGTAGTCAGTTCTGGACTTGGGGTTTAAAACATAAGTCTACTTGGAATTTTGGGGAAAATGTCAGCCTGATATCCATGTCACCTCTTTCTCCCTCTTCCTAACCCTTTCTTCTAGGCTGGCTTCAGGTTTGGCTGCCTGGAGACTTGCAGCTATCTTGAGATCAGGAGGACATGCTAAAGGTGAAGGAGCAGAAAAGCAAAAGGAACTGGGTCCTTAATGGTATCTTTGAGCAGCTAACTGCACAAAACATGCATTAACTACTAGACGAATTCTTATTATATGAAAAAAATACACTTCTATTTTTTTAATCCACTGTCGTCTTAGTGCTCTGTTGCTTCATGTTAAACACCCTCATAATTCATGCATATATTTTTGTTATCAAGGTCGACTTTTTGTGCTGACACTCAAGGCAACCCACAGTCTGGTCCCACTAGCACTCTGTTCCTTCCACTTTCCTTCCCTTTTTGGTGGTCCTTCATTGAATACTGGAAAGAAGCAGCTATTCCTCCTCACGAATTACATCGATCGGTTCAGTTCTCCTATCCTCATTCAATACTTTTCTGTCTCTGTATCTTGCTCAATGTTAAAAAAATTCAAACTTAATATTTAATTATTGCTTACACAGTAATAAGTATTACAATCCCTAAAATGAAAATGGCCTTTGTACTTGCTTTTGGGAGGAGTAAAAACAGGGAAGTCTTAGACAGTGGTTTCTCTCATTTCAATGAGTATCCTAGATATTAATCATGATAGGTTAGGTTATGCTGTGACAACAAATTAATTCCAATCTGCATGCCACTTGTTAACAACATGAAGATTTATTTCTCACTTATACTGTATGTCCCTTGTGGGTTTGCTGGGGAACCCAGGCTGATGGAGATTGCACCGTCTAGAATGTTGCTGGTAGCCACAGTAGAAGAGTGAGAACGCAGGAGCCATGCACCATCAGTTAAATGCTTGGGCCTGGAAGTGACACACATACGCACATCATCGCCTCTCCCAGACCATTGGACAGAGCTAGTCACATGATCTAGGGCCAGAGCTGGTCACATGATCTACACAACTATAGGAGCTGAGGGTGAAGGATAGCAGAGGAATCTTTGGTGAGCATTAGTTTATCTTCCACAGGCCTCAAAGAGCAGAGTTAGTACTAGAAGCATCCAAGTGGAAAGGATGACTGGCTGAGTCCTAGGAACCTGCGGGAAAGAGAAGAACCTGGAGAGTCAGTCAGTTCATGTTGAGAGGTGGTCCTGAGTTTAGCTGTAGATAACCCCAAGTGGTTCTCCAACACAGTTAGACAGAGCCTGGAAACAGAGGCCTGAATATTTATAGGCCTAGAAGTTCACGTTGTTTGCAGCAGAGATGACATTCAACACATATCATGCCTCAGCAAGAAGGCTGGGTCTTGGATAGAGGTAGTCGTTGCTCACAGCTAGGGTTAATATTTGTGTCTTAACTTCTCAACTTCTTTTTCACAAAATGTCTAAAGGATGCAAAAGATGGTCCTCAAAAAAAGAAAAAAAAGGGCTTGAGAGTAAACAATGAATAATCTACCTAGTACAATTGTACTAAGTGTAAAGTTTCCAGTTTCATNAAAATGATCAAACACATTGTATATCGACAAAATAAAATTAAATAAAAAAAGAAAAAAAAAAGACATCTGTATGATTCTAGGGCTGATAGGGTAGGAGGATTAGCAGAGTAAGAAGTTAAGCAGAAAGCTCTTGAAATGCAGGGCAGAATTGATCTCAGTCGTGGTGCTGAGACAAGGGGTAGAGTCGGAACACTCCAGGGGGAGGGACTCTGGTGAATGCCTCAGGATCTCAGTGCAAATACCGGAGGGCCACCTCCTATGAGTAGGGAATAAACCGAAGGTAGAGGCAACCACACCTTGCAACAGCTAAGTCTCCAACAGGATTAGGGTGATCAGCCCCCCACTTCTACCTACCAAAGGAAACATTAAACCTTGTCCGGAGGAAGACAACATGGTCCAAAACTTCTACAATTTAGACAGCTAAGTCTCCAACAGGATTAGGGTGATCAGCCCCCCACTTCTACCCACCAAAGGAAACATTAAACCTTGTCCGGAGGAAGACAACATGGTCCAAAACTTCTACAATTTTTCATATTATCATGTTCCACATTTAATTAAATAATTACCAGGTATGCAAAGTGACAAGATCACATGCTCTGAAACAACAATATGTAATAGAAATATACCCACAGATGATCCAGATGTTGAGCAAGGACTTTGAATTTTTGTGATTAATATGTGCAGAAATATGTGGAGAAGTAAAGGTAAAGAATGTATGGGAGATTTAGTATCTTTAAAAAGAAATCAGTTTGAAATTATAGAAATGGATAGCACCTTAACTTAAGAACTCAAGTAGCAGATTTTGACATGAAAGAAGATGTAATGAGTGAAGTGGAAGGCAGGTTAAACAGAGGACAGAAAAGAATGAAAAGTATGGAAAATGTGTGAGTTTTATGGGACACAGTGAAAAGATCTAACATAGATGATGAAATCTGAGAAGACAGAAAGGGAAAAAATGGTACAGAACTGATATAAAAAGAAAACGACTGAGAACCTTCCAAAATGAATGGACTATACCAAGATACAGATTCACAGAGTTCTGCAAACCTCAAGGATGAGGAATACAACGAAAACTATCTGACTTAGACATGCTGTAGTCAAACTGCCAAAACCAAAGACAAAGAGAAAAATCTTGAAGGCAGCAAAGGCAATCAGAGATTAAAAATCACATCTATGAAACAAAAGTGAGGTCGATAAATGATTTTTAACCAGAAAACGAGGAAGCCAGAGGAAAATGAAATGAAATATTTAACATGCTAAAAAAAATTGCTAGAAATCAAGAATCCTCCACCCAGAAAAAAAAAATCCTTCAAAACTTCAGGTAAAATCTTGAGAAAAACTGAAATTGAGAGAAATCACTGTCAGCAGACCTACACTAAAAGAAACACTAAAAGGCATCTTTCACCCAGGATGACTCTAAGATACTTGGAAGCATAGAAATGCAGGAAGGAATGAAGAGCAACATAAAGGATAAATACATAGGCAAATATAAGTGAATATTGATTTATAAAATAAAAACAAAGTCCCGTGTGGTTTTAAACACACGTGACTGTGCAAAAAGCAGGAGGTGGGTAAATGGGAGTAAACTGTTGTAAATTCCTAGTGGTAAACTAATAGAGTGTTATAAATCAAAAATAGATGTTGTTATCTCTAGAGAAGCCACTTAAAGAAATAAAGCAATGTAGACGGCTTGCCTTTGACCTGGTCACCCTAATAAATAGGGAAGTTGATCCTAGGACAGTCCAGCCCCATGTCCTTATTGGAAGAGGAATAACAATCTGTTGGTGACTTCACAAGGAAATTTCTTAGGGATTCATTTCAGGATCATTAAATCAGGAAAAGACAGCTTTTAAAGAAAATAATAGATAAACTGGAATAAAAACTTTAGAACGCTGAGATGAGCTAGACCTTGGAGGAGAGAACCTGGGTTTGCCATTCATTATGAAACTTTGAGCTAGTGTGGTAGTGTGTTCAGGCAGACACAATGAGTTGCATGCACAAGATCCATTCTTCCATTTTTATGTATTTTATACAACTCCAATGTGCTTAGCTAAAAATACTCACTTTTCCAGTTTCCTTAATCCTGAGAGTAGTCAGTTCTGGACTTGGGGTTTAAAACATAAGTCTACTTGGAATTTTGGGGAAAATGTCAGCCTGATATCCATGTCACCTCTTTCTCCCTCTTCCTAACCCTTTCTTCTAGGCTGGCTTCAGGTTTGGCTGCCTGGAGACTTGCAGCTATCTTGAGATCAGGAGGACATGCTAAAGGTGAAGGAGCAGAAAAGCAAAAGGAACTGGGTCCTTAATGGTATCTTTGAGCAGCTAACTGCACAAAACATGCATTAACTACTAGACGAATTCTTATTATATGAAAAAAATACACTTCTATTTTTTTAATCCACTGTCGTCTTAGTGCTCTGTTGCTTCATGTTAAACACCCTCATAATTCATGCATATATTTTTGTTATCAAGGTCGACTTTTTGTGCTGACACTCAAGGCAACCCACAGTCTGGTCCCACTAGCACTCTGTTCCTTCCACTTTCCTTCCCTTTTTGGTGGTCCTTCATTGAATACTGGAAAGAAGCAGCTATTCCTCCTCACGAATTACATCGATCGGTTCAGTTCTCCTATCCTCATTCAATACTTTTCTGTCTCTGTATCTTGCTCAATGTTAAAAAAATTCAAACTTAATATTTAATTATTGCTTACACAGTAATAAGTATTACAATCCCTAAAATGAAAATGGCCTTTGTACTTGCTTTTGGGAGGAGTAAAAACAGGGAAGTCTTAGACAGTGGTTTCTCTCATTTCAATGAGTATCCTAGATATTAATCATGATAGGTTAGGTTATGCTGTGACAACAAATTAATTCCAATCTGCATGCCACTTGTTAACAACATGAAGATTTATTTCTCACTTATACTGTATGTCCCTTGTGGGTTTGCTGGGGAACCCAGGCTGATGGAGATTGCACCGTCTAGAATGTTGCTGGTAGCCACAGTAGAAGAGTGAGAACGCAGGAGCCATGCACCATCAGTTAAATGCTTGGGCCTGGAAGTGACACACATACGCACATCATCGCCTCTCCCAGACCATTGGACAGAGCTAGTCACATGATCTAGGGCCAGAGCTGGTCACATGATCTACACAACTATAGGAGCTGAGGGTGAAGGATAGCAGAGGAATCTTTGGTGAGCATTAGTTTATCTTCCACAGGCCTCAAAGAGCAGAGTTAGTACTAGAAGCATCCAAGTGGAAAGGATGACTGGCTGAGTCCTAGGAACCTGCGGGAAAGAGAAGAACCTGGAGAGTCAGTCAGTTCATGTTGAGAGGTGGTCCTGAGTTTAGCTGTAGATAACCCCAAGTGGTTCTCCAACACAGTTAGACAGAGCCTGGAAACAGAGGCCTGAATATTTATAGGCCTAGAAGTTCACGTTGTTTGCAGCAGAGATGACATTCAACACATATCATGCCTCAGCAAGAAGGCTGGGTCTTGCACCCCAAGTGGTTCTCCAACACAGTTAGACAGAGCCTGGAAACAGAGGCCTGAATATTTATAGGCCTAGAAGTTCAGGTTGTTTGCAGCAGAGATGACATTCAACACATATCATGCCTCAGCAAGAAGGCTGGGTCTTGGATAGAGGTAGTCGTTGCTCACAGCTAGGGTTAATATTTGTGTCTTAACTTCTCAACTTCTTTTTCACAAAATGTCTAAAGGATGCAAAAGATGGTCCTCAAAAAAAGAAAAAAAAGGGCTTGAGAGTAAACAATGAATAATCTACCTAGTACAATTGTACTAAGTGTAAAGTTTCCAGTTTCATATGTTTTAACAATAAATCTGGACATTCAAGTTTCAGATAAACTTTCTTTTTTAAGAAAAAATTGTGTACAACATAATGTTTTGATATACATACGTATAGTGAAATGATTACTACAATTAACCAAATTAATATATCTATCATTGCACCTTTTTTGTGTGGGTGTATGTCTGGTAAGAGCACCTAAAATCTACTCTCTTAGCAAATTTCTGGTATAAAATTCAGCACGACATTATTAGCTATAGTTCTCGTGTTCAGATAAACTTTTTTATTTTTGAAACACAGGACAGCATTTCATTCCATCTTTATTACTACTTTCTTCGGGAGGTACTGTTATCCCGGTTTCACAGATGAATAAACGGAGGCCTAACCCTAACTACTCGCTCAAGTACGAAAGGAGTAACTTGCTTGCTCCACGAGCATTTCATTCCATCTTTATTACTACTTTCTTCGGGAGGTACTGTTATCCCGGTTTCACAGATGAAAAAACGGAGGCCTAACCCTAACTACTCGCTCAAGTACGAAAGGAGTAACTTGCTTGCTCCACGTTTCAATCTCAGACTGTCTGCTGTCTTCATACTGAGGGAGTTTTCAAATTAGGCCATAAATGCTACTGTCTCTTTGTGCTGATGAGCCAAAACACTTTTTTCAGCTAATTTTAAAACCAAGTGATTGCTTCCATATCTTTCATGGTGTGTGCCTTTTGGCTGTCTCTGCCTTCAGGGAGTTTTGCTGGCTAAGTGCTGGCTGGAATATGTGAAGTTCCCCAGGCTATTGTCTTCAGGGGTGAAGATGATTATACTGTTTGACAAATGTGATATCTGAACTTAGCACCCAGCTGAAACCAGCTTTCACAATGGCAGAGCAATTTGAATATTATGTAGGTTGCAAACACTTTATTACCAGCACCAAAATAGAGCGATTCTATGCCATGGCATAAAGCTTACAGAGAAGGTTGAAACATGGAAGCTTCCTTTGTAGCTAACAAATCAAATGTAATGAGGAAAAATTGAGAAAATGAAAATGGAAATTACTTCCCCTGCAGTTAGCTAAGAAATCGAAAGTTTTCTTTCCCCCTTATTTCTTTCTCAAACTTAATTTTATAGCAGATTTGCTCTGCATTAACAACATATCCTTTTTCACTTTAGGTGTAATGTTTTCCATTGAAACCTCTATTAGAACCCAGAATACTTTCCTTTATAACCATGGTGCAAAGAAACACTAAAAAAAAAGAAAAACCCCAACAAACAAACAAACAAACAAACAAAACCCCAAAAGCAAAAACGAATCTCATATCTTTATCTTCATTCTTTTATTTTATTTGTCCTTTTTATATGCCTCATTTTATCAGGCAAGGCACTTTCAGTGCAAATGAGAGGAAACCAAATACAAATGAGCTTAAATTATATGGAAGGCTTTGGTTCACTCCACTGCTAGGACAAGTTCCAGGTATGGTTGGATAAGGGCTTCAGTTCCCATTCTCTGCTATAGTTTATCCATGACTTTTTCCATGTGGTCGTCTTACCCTCAGGCTGGCTTCCCTCTTGGAAGTAAAATGTCCTTACCTTACTTGTACTAATCTGTAAAAAGCAAGAGAAGTCTTTTTTGCCTCTAAAAAAGAGGCAAAAGATTCTCTTTCTTTGACTAATCTAGAATAATGTATTGTGCTGATTAACCTAGGCCTGGATAAGTTCCTGTCTCTGATCCTATTACTGTAACAAAGAGAAATCATTTACACCTGTAGAAAGAGGTAGGGCAAATATCCCCTCAATCCACACAGCTGATAGACATATGGAGAGAGAAGTCTTCTTAAAGAAATTGTGTTTCCACTTAGATAAAATATTTTCAAGAAACATTTTGCATGGTGGATTGGTTTGCATACTAAAGGATAAATACCCATACTTTATAAAATATTTGAGCAGAGGACATTCTATACCTTATGCTTTATCAAGTGCAAGCTACTGGCACACCTGCAAAGAACAGAGCCAGGCAGGGAGAAAGGTCCATTCCTGGATGTCGCAGTGTTCCATAGCTTCTGATTTCAGTCTCCTTACTGGACCACACCTATTCAAATGTCTGTGGCAGTTTCTCCTCAACTCACCCACTCATGAAGTTTTAGTAACAGCTCTTGTGACTCTTTCCAGATTGTGTTTCTAGGTGCAAGATTGTACCTCCTTTGGCTCCAGAATATGCTGGCCCTGATTCTTCATGTCCTCTGTCTTAGTTTCCACCTTGGTCTAACTTTTATTGAATGCAGCAACTTGCTATCTAATTAGTGATCAAATTCCCATATTTTACAAGATGTTGAATATGTATATTCTTGTATAATATAGAATATTCTATGCATTCATCCCCAGAACCTGTAAATATGATGTTCTATCACTCCTCTGATTCTGTTATGTTATATGACATGGTTAACCTTAAGATAGGGAGATTTTCTGGGTGGGCTTGATCTGATCACAGGAGTTCCTAAAGGCAGAGAGCTTTCTCTTGGTGGTAAGGAGGAAAACAGAAGGGAAGTCAGAGCAATTTAAAGCATGAGGATTTGACTCACTGTGGTTGGATTGAAGGTGTAGGGGCCACATGTAAAGACCAGAAAGAGGTCCCAGGAACTGCAAATAACTCCTAACCAACAGCCAGCAAGGAAATGGACCTCAGTCTTATAGCTGCAAGGAACTGAATTCTGCCAACAAGCTCTAAGGAAGTGTCCACGTAAGAACTCAACCCAGCAAACACCTGATTTTGGTCTTGTGATGCCCTGAGCCTAGAAGCTAGCTGATGCCACCCAGACTTCTGCCTACAGAACTGCGAGCTAATAGGTGGGTGCCGTTTTAAATTGCTAAGTTTGTGGCAATTTGCTATGGACTATATAGTTAAGCTGAAAGCTCTGTGAGGGCAAAGGCCATGAGTGGCCTCATGATTTTGTATAAGTGATTGAAGTTTTGCTTATGTTGGGTTGTTT
>NW_007727294.1:32321-33950 GCF_000696425.1 Galeopterus variegatus | reverse complement strand
TGCAAGGAACTGAATTCTGCCAACAAGCTCTAAGGAAGTGTCCACGTAAGAACTCAACCCAACAAACACCTGATTTTGGTCTTGTGATGCCCTGAGCCTAGAAGCTAGCTGATGCCACCCAGACTTCTGCCTACAGAACTGTGAGCTAATAGGTGGGTGCCGTTTTAAATTGCTAAGTTTGTGGCAATTTGTTATGGATTATATAGTTAAGCTGAAAGCTCCGTGAGGACAAAAGCCATGAGTGGCCTCATGATTTTGTATAAGTGATTGAAGTTTTGCTTATGTTGGGTTGTTTGGTTTCCTTATATGCAGTGGCAAATGTTTTGTCCCACTGAACCTGTGGTTGGAATTGCCCCAAAAGTGGTGGCAGGGGAATTCCCATAAGGGAGTGCCCCTAACTCTCCTGAGACAGGGCAGGTTAGGATTCCAGAGAAGCACTAACCACATTTATTAGGGGTATTTACATACAGAGTGCTGCAGAATACCCTTGTGAAAAGAGATGTTCTACATAAGTATGTCTGCAGTGAGAGGGTCAGGGTATAGAGTTTATTTAAGGGTTCAATGAATTTGGGTCAAGGCCTAGGCCAATTTCTTTCAGTGTTTTGGGCAACAACAATCTGGATACCTTTATCAGTACTTGGGAATGTTCAAGGCCCTGTTTTAGGTTCAAGCCTCCTGGGAAAACCTGCAGCTGGCTGGGTCACAGAGTAGTCAAAGCATTCTGTGATTTTTCAGTCAGGACACAGAAAGTTGGGGGAGCTGGGGGACCCTACAGGGATTGAGGCCAAATAATGGAAGAAGATGGTGCAAGTGAAAAATTGGCAAGGGTCACTGGGAAGGGTCAGTTTCTTGAGCAGGTAGATATACAGCATCTACCTCTGGGCTTTAATTTCAGAATATTCATCTTATTTACCACATTGGAGCCATCATATTTTTTTCCTGATTTGAATGGTCCTCTGAGAACAGTGCCCGTTTTCTCCTTTGCAGGTGTTTCACCACAGAGTTCCTGACCAATAGATATGAATAGTTTTTCCTCATTTAGGTCTACTGCCCAGCTTAAGGTGACTATGACCCCAGCAAATCATTCCGATAGCCTCCCACTAAGAATGAATCTCACACCTTTTATGACATACATTATTTTTATTCCATTTCACATTCTATTAAAACAGTCCAATTAGCCACAGTAGTACAGTCCCTCAAGAATATTATCTTAATGCCAACTCTCAGAAACTCCTGACATTTGTAGTCTTAACTCATTAGTAAGTTAACCATTTTGATTGCTTTGCTCTAAACACACAAGAACATTGGAGAAATGCTAACCCCAATGCTAGAAAATTGGAGGAGGTGGTAGTTAAAAGTAAAACCTTGAAATTAGACATGAAGAAGTAATTTGAATGAGAGAAAATCAGCTGGTACTAAACATACCGGCAGACATCACAATGCTGAAGCTGTCACAGTAAAAGAAAAGAGAAAAGGTACTTTGCTGTTCCTTGCTACAGCTTTGAGTTTAATGTGCCCTTGCATTTCAATGAGCTAGTGGGAGGACATATTTCATTTGTGTATTTTCTTGCTCTTCCACTGGTGAGCTTTAAACTCATCTCCTGCTAGGGCAGTAGAACTTTTTTTTTT
>NW_007727294.1:29573-31720 GCF_000696425.1 Galeopterus variegatus | reverse complement strand
TTTTTTTTTTCCAATATGTTAGCATATTTGAAGTCTTGCCTCCACTCTCAGAACTCAGTGTTTGAGTTGATGATAATTTAGGATCCATTATAAGAATCTGGATAGTCACAGGTGAGCATCTTTTGGGAGCTTCTTCTGCCTGTAGGGGTAGTTTACATTAAAGTGGGAGGAGAAATAAAATATGATGGGAAGAAATTTTCTTTTGTACTAGTCCTGTGGTGACTGGTACCAGCCTTCAGAGCCACCTATTAGATGAAAATAAGGGGTATGAAGTCATCACTTGATAGCCGGAAAGCTAGAATCTTATCTGGGATGAACCAGACAGGTGACATCATCAGAACCAGGAGGTTTCCTCTGTTAGGTTAGCCTGTCCTGCACAGACTGAACCATTTCAGCATGAATTTGGTCTTTTAGCATGAATCAGAATATAAGATTATACAGGAAGAAATTGGGAGCCCATGTGGAAGAAATGCCAATTTTCCTTTTATGAGAATCACAGAGTGATTTCAGATCAAAAGAAAACAATAAATTATTATTAGTACATATAATTGGATTTCAGCAAGTTGCTCTAAAAAAAATTATTCAAGGAGACCTGGGTTTTTTTGCTTTTGCCTCTAACTGGTTGTGTGTAATCTTGGTAATGTTATTTAGCTACATTTATTTCTTACCTGTAAATAATGTAAGAATAAAATACAGTGTCTTTTTAGGCTTAAAGAATTCAAATAAACAACCCAAGCCCCATAACTCTATGGTTCTTAAGACAAATGTGTAGGAGTGGTTTTAAAGCTATACTGATTCAGGCCTACAAATTGTTTTTAGACAGACAGTGTAAGGGTTCCAGGAAAAAAAAAAAGGAATTCATCTCCTACGGTTTTCTTTCAGTCTACTTTTAACACCTACATTATTGAAAGATATTAAGATCAAATTCTGCTTTCAAATGTCATATGACAGTGCAGGCTTTTCTAGCTTCCCACTAAAATATCTCCAAATTAATAACCATAATAACAAAGTGAAAACATATAACCATATCCAAAACAAGGGCCCACATATGACTTTATTGCAGAATGTGGGCAAAATCTCTACTTGCTATACAGCTGAATTAAACTGACTTGAGGAAAAAAAAAATCCAAACTTCATTTTTTAACAAATCTGAGAACACTTAAAGAAAGATAAGAAACAATTCTTAAAATCATAAAAGAAGGCGGCAGTGTGAAATAGTTATATCCTATGCAATAAAATCTTTATACATGGGAAAGAGATAGGAAGATCTTGGTAGATGTAAGTATGAAATATGTTTTTAAAGTTATTCTCTATATGGAGATTATCAGTCAGCCAGGTAGTGGGGAAGGAGGCTCTGCCGCCCCAGTGCAAAAGGGGTGCACTAGCTGAAACAGAGAATCAATAACTCTCTATTAATCTTGTATCCACAGCACATAAGGGTGGGTCATATCAAGCTTGGGGGTGGCCACCCAGGGGGCAGACAACACATCCTCTTATCATCTGCAGTTCCTGGGGCTGACTGCTCCAACAGCCCTGGCTCTGGTTTCTGGGTAATAATAATACCTAACATTTTTGAGCACCTACTATGTGCCAGGCATAGTTCAAAGTGCTTAACATGCCTAATCTCAAATAATCCGGTAAACGACCTTGGGTATAGGATCAATGATTATTTTCATTTTACAATTGAGGAAAATGAGGCACAACACATGAAAGAGCTTACCCAGGATATGCTACCACATGTAGGATTTAGATCTAGGCAGTCTGATCACAGACATGTTCGCAGAGCTGAGATCTGAAAAGATAATTCTGTCATTCTGTAAGTGGGAGGAGGGCAGGAGGGCAGGGCCAAATGGATCCAAAATCCATTATTGCAGTAAGTGCCTTCTCTATTTATACAAATCCTGCCTTGTTTGAGGATAAGTAAGGAAAAAGACAGCAAAAACAAAGAAGGCGACAGAGAGAATATGAAGTAAAGAAACAGTGTAACAAAAGAAAATGTAACTCGCACCTGGAAAACTTGAGAAGAACACACTCCTAAAAATGACATAACAAGGGATGAAGGGCACATTTCAGGAGACTGATATCGCTTATAACATGAAAGAAAATATGAAAATCAAACAGAAAGCCAAATAAGAGAATGGACTGAG
>NW_007727294.1:25401-28341 GCF_000696425.1 Galeopterus variegatus | reverse complement strand
CTAAGGCCAAATACAAAGGATTTTTTCCTTATGTTCTCTTCTAGGAGTTTTATGGTTTCAGGTCTTACATTAGGCCTTTCATCCATTTTTCTTAACTATATTTTATTTTCATGCTTTGATTGATCTCTTTTAATTTCTCAGAGCACTCTTTAGCTTCATGAATCTTTCCCTGAACCATCTAATGTTACACTGATAGATTTTAGGGTGATATCTATATTCCTTTTCTTTCTTTTTCTTTAACTTTTACAGCAGTCATATATATATGTATGTATTTATTTATAATATATAATATATTTAATATATACTGTAGTAATATATACATGTGGTAATATATATCTACTATAGTACCATATTTTGTGGTATATTTACATCTTATAAAACATAGCAATTTCCTGTTCTTTTCCAGCAACTTAAAAAACTTTTTAATTGTGAAGAATAACACACGTACAGACAATTTAATGACATTGTGTAAAGAACAACAAGTAATTAGCAATAGGGGTGAACTATTGAACATCTGTTATACCTCAGAAGCTTCCTGTACGTCCCTTCACAATTACAATTTCCTCTTTAGTNCATCTGTTATACCTCAGAAGCTTCCTGTACGTCCCTTCACAATTACAATTTCCTCTTTAGTTGCAAAGGTAACCATTATCTTAACTTTCATATTAAGAATCCATTTATGTTTATATTTTAGTATTTTGTTATGCAACAATAAATACTATAAACACCATGGTTTTACCTGTTTCTGAACATTATATAAATAGACCATACTTTTTTATGTTCTTTTGAGTATAGCTGTTTTTATTGGAATTTTCATCCATGCTATTTTACATAGTTGTAGTTTATGTAGTTCATGTGTTTTTGTTTAGGAATCTAATTCTACTATGTGAGTACACCAACATTTATTTAAACATTCTTCTATTGATAGTCTTTGGGTTTAATGTAGTCCAATTTCCCTATAAACACTTGGCATTATCCGGCTTTACAGTCAGTCATTTTTTTGTGATTGTGTTGAGGTATCTTATTGTGCTGTNCCTTGGTGTTGTCAGCACCACACTCTCCCGAGTGAGCCACAGGCCGGCCCCATTTATCCATCTTACTGTTGATGGACAGTTGAGTTGCTTCCAGCTTTGACTCATATAAATAAAAGTGCTCTACACCTTTTCGTGTGTATCTTTTGGTGAGTATAAGCACTCATTTATTTGAGTATACACCAGGAGTAGAAAGGCTGGGTCATAGGCTATACACATGTTTAGTTTTAGCAAATACTGGCAAACAGTTTTCCAAAGAGATTGTTTCAATTTGTACCCCCACCAGCAATACATGAGAGTTCTACTTGCTCCACATTCCTGGAAACACTTGGAATTGTCAGTTTTTATAATCGTTGTCCTTCTGGTGAGAGTGTGGTGGTGTCTCTTGTATTCCTAATTTACATTTTCCTTTTAATACACTCATTGGCCATTAGTATATTCTACTTTATGCTTAAGAGGCTCTTCAAGTCTTTCACCCTTTTAAAAACATTAGATTAACAGTTAATTTATAATATACTTGCATAAGTATTTTGTATATTTGAAAGTATGAATCCTTTTCCAAAGTTGGATAATACAAATATAGTCGGTGGCTTGTGGTTTTACTCCCCAAATGTTGTCTTTTGATAAATAAATGTTCCTAATCCTTAGAGGGGCCAGTTTATTAAACTTTTCCTTTAGCTCTTCTTACTGCCTTTACAAAGTATTGGCCCACCCCAAAATGATAAAAGTATTTTCCTATTTTTTTCCTAAAATCTTTATAGTTTTAGTATTCCTATTTAGACGTGAACATTTTTGTGCATGATGTAAGGGTCAAGGTCAAGATTTGGGTGTTTTTGCCTTATAGGTATCCATTTAACCCAGCACCACTTACTGAAAATCTGTCCTTTCCCCACTAGATCTGTGTCACATTTGTCATAAATCATGGTTACTGACTTAATCACTGTAGCTTTTAATGAATTTTGATATCTTGCAGTGTGAGTCTTCCAGCGTTGACTTTTTTCCTCTTCTTCAAGATTCCATTGCCTATTCTCGGCCCTTTACATTTCCATATAACTTTAAATATCAGCTTGTCAATTTCCAAAAAAAAAATATTTCTGAGATTTAAATTGGAATTTTCCCACACTTTAGATGAACCTGCCGACAACTGATATCTTTACAAAATTGTATCTTCAAATGCACAAGAATAGCATAATCCTTTATTTCTCTAAGTCTTATTAGATTCCTCAAAAATATTTTGTAGTTTCCATTTAAGGTATGCTTTTCATTGTGATTTGTGCCTAAGTGTTTGATATTTTTATACTAATATAAGTTATGTTATTTTCTACTTACTATTGCTGGTATAAAGATATAAAATCAATAACTCTCTATTAATCTTGTATCCATAGACCTTGCTAAATTATCTCACTAATTCTAATAGATTGACTATAGATTCTTTGAGATACCCTATTAACCAATAATGAAATCTGCATATAATGATTATTTTTTGTATTCCCTTACAAATCTTGCGTGTGTGTGTTTTCTTTTGTCTTGTTGCAATGGCTAGGACCTCTAGTGCCATATTCAATCAAACTGGTGTGAGTGGATAAATTTTTATCATTCCTGATCTCAGGGGTAAAGCTTTTAATATTTCAACTTTAAGTATGATATTTGCTATAATTTTTTTTGTAGATACTCTTCATCTATAGTATCTACAAATAACCACTGCTTTTTTTTTTTTTTTTTGGACCGGTAAGGGAATCGCAACCCTAGGCTCAGTGTCGTCAGCACCAAGCTCAGCCAGTGAGCGCATCGGCCATCCCTATATAGGATCCGAACCCGCGGCCTCGGTGCTACCAGCGCCGCACTCTCCTGAGTGAGCCACGGGGGTGGCCCAACCACTGCCTTTTTAAAAGTAAGTTTTTAAAATCAT
>NW_007727294.1:23206-24917 GCF_000696425.1 Galeopterus variegatus | reverse complement strand
CAACCACTGCCTTTTTAAAAGTAAGTTTTTAAAATCATGTATAGATGTCGAATTTATTATGTACACATTTTTTCTACCTCTATGGAGATAATCATTTTTCTCCTTTTTTCCCTGTTGTTATGGAAAGTTACATCTATTGAATGTTAAATTTACCTTGCTTTTTTGGAATAAACCCAACTTTATAATAATATAATTTCCTTGCTGTGTATGACTAACTGGACTTGATTAGAAATTATTATGTTTAAATTTTTGCATTTATATTCATGTGGGAGACTAGCCTATAATTTTCATTCTTTTGAAGTCTTTGTCAAGTTTTGCTATTATTGTTATGACTGCCTCATAAAATAAGTATTATCTCTTTTATATAAGTTTAGTGAAGTTGTATGGGCTTGAATATTCTTCACGAAAAGATCTTTAATTATGGATTTAATTTCTTTCATAGATATTTTATTGTCTGGAGATAAAACCTTAGGTCATTGGTTTAAACTCTCTCCTTTTTCTAAAAAATGCATTTATAAATTATACATGGTATTTATAAATCTTCCAAGCACAGCTTCAGCTGCATCTCACAGGTTTTGGTATATCTATCCCATCACCACTTAGTTTAAAATATTTTCTAATTTTTAATGTTATTTTCTTTGGTTCATGGGATATTTATAGGCATAATGCCTAATTTATTAATATTTGGGCATTTCAGTTATATTTTCTTATTGATTGTTAGCTTAACATCACTTAATTCTATGCTGCCAGAGAACACGCAGGATGTGAACCCTTTGAAATGTTTTGGGACTTGCTTTATGATCCAGCAGATGGTCAAGTATGTTTAAAGATTCTGTGAGCAGTTGGAAAGACTTTAGGTTCAGCTAAAAATCAGATTCACAAGACTCAAATGAGCCACACCTGGTTTCCAGGGGATCAGCGCTAGAAAGTTAATCAAGATAAATTTCTCATGCAGAAAAGAAATGGCATTTGTTAACCTATTTTTTTTTTTACAGTAGATAACCTAAGACCTTAGAACACTTTTTCTTCATTTACTGTAGTTTTGTTAATTTCTTGCTTTTTAATTCTCTCTTTTTCTTTCTCTTACTTTCTCTTTGTCCTTTCACAAATATACAATTTTTAGACATTTTTGATGTCTCCAACTTACAGAGAAGTACAAGGACTTGCCATATACCCCCTACACAAATTCACCAAATTTTTTATATTTTTGCCCTGTTTTCTTTATCATTTTCTCTCTTACAGTATGTCTATACTTAGAAGAACCTATGGGTCTTCTATGGTGTAGTTCTCCAGGGTTCCCAACTGAGACCTGGTGGCAGTCCTGAAGCTTCCTCCTTGAGGATTCTAAACCCACCTGTTGTCTCTCCAGAGCTGTGGGGTTGCTGAAAACTCTACTTCCCTCCACTTGCCGTTGGCTTCTTAGCATTCTGTCCCACACAGCTTAATTAGAACATGCCTGTACTGGAAAACGAGTTCCAAGAGTGGGTCTGAATTTGCCCCTCTTTTCTAAAGGATTTTAGTCCGTTGAGTCTTATTTGCTTTGGGAGCTCAGACTGCTCCCAAATCTCTGCTGCTTTCTCTGCAGTTTAGTATCACCCTCAGTCTGGCCTCTTTATCCTTTTTTTTTTTTTTTTTTTTCCTTTTTTGAGACCGGCTGCACCGCGCTCAGCCAGTGAGTGCACCTGCCATCCCTATATAGGATCCGAACCCG
>NW_007727294.1:7145-22272 GCF_000696425.1 Galeopterus variegatus | reverse complement strand
TTTTTTTTTTTTTTTGTCCTTTTTGAGACCGGCCGCACCGCGCTCAGCCAGTGAGTGCACCTGCCATCCCTATATAGGATCCGAACCCGCGGCAGGAGCGCAGCTGTGCTCCCAGCGCCGCACTCTCCCGAGTGCGCCACAGGCTCGGCCCCTCTCTATCCTCTTGCTTTGCATTACAAATTGGCAAACACCCAAACAGAAAAGCTGATGTGTGAAATAGAGCTCAGAAAATGTCCTTCTCTCCAGGGTGTGGCCCCTCAGGTCTTGGCTGCCTCAGCAGCATTCTGATGCCATCAAACAGATAGTTTTGTATTTTATATAGTTTGAGAATTTTTTTTTTTCAGTAGCAACATTGGTCTGGTACCTACTTGGGACCAAATCCCTTACCTCCATGTTTCTAACTAACATGCTTAAGGCTGTTACTTATTTTTTATCGTATATGTAGTCTATTGTTACCTATTACGTAAAGCAATGAGGGTAAGAACGTGCTGAAGGTTTATCTTCCTTGTTCTGGTCTATATAGGCGTTGTCATCTCTGAGATGGGAGCCTGCAGAGTGGCTAGATGATTTTTTCCTTCCATATTCATACCTGCTCTTCTGTTGGGAACACAACAGTTTTTAGTTTTTATCATTTTGTGGACATTTATTCTGATACCTGTTTTTTAGTCTCTTTTCAACTTTGTTTTTATGTTATTCAAAGGGAAGGAAACTTTAATCTGCTAAAAAAAAATCTTTATCAGGTTTGTGCTAATAAAAACTAAGGAGATTTGTTAATAAATATAGCTTAAGTAGCATTTGAAATAAAATAAATTAATACGTGGTAGAACTAAAATCGTTTGTTTTTCTAAGTTGTATAAAATTTCACACAAGTATCATGTTAATTACTTATTAAGTAAGTGTTTGATTATTTCCTGATAACCTGAAGCACCAATATAGTCAATATTTATCAATAGTATTATTTCTATAGATGTGATTAAAAAAGAGACACCAAATTACTTGTATTGTGAATGATGTAAAATGTCCTTTTGAATAGAATGGAAACATTTGCCTGTGCAGTTGGTTAAGGGCCTAAAAGTGAATTGCAAGGGTTTGGTTCCAAATCATGTTAAGGCATAGCAGACAATAGATTTAAAAGGCTTGTATTGTCTAGATTAACATTTGTAGATAAAAAAATTTTTAAAGCATCTATAATGACACTTTGCTACTTATGTAGCTCCTAATTCCAATAATTCACTTGATTGTAAGCTTTCATAACATAATAGTAAATAAAATGCATGGGAAAACTAATAGCAGTTTCATTTGTTTTATTGAAAGGTAAATTTTCAGCTCTCTTGTTATGCAATAATGGTTCCCATGTATTTTCTTACAATCATGGACAAATCACCCCAAATTTATACACCTCATTGTGGATTGGGGGAGTAAAGACCAAAATTGACATTTTCTTTTGATTTCGAGTATTATATTCTTAAAATAGAATTCTTGTAGAAGTAGAGAGTTCATGGAAAAATTATAAAATTTCTTTTTGGTTCTTAATTAGAGCCTCCATTGCCTCATCAAGTAAGAAAGATTTGAGTATTAAATTCATATTTATATAAATACCAAGTAAATTACTGTTTATTAATTTATTTTAAATTTCTCATATATTAGAATCAATAGAGCATATTTCATGGAACATTTCACATAAATTGTTTACTAGATTATTCCTATTTTGAGTAGAGAATTTAAATACCGTTGAAGGAACTGCCTGAGGAAGAAAGCATACTACTGTGCCATTTCTACTGAGTAGCACCTAACTGCCTGGCTACATCAGGCTGTCAGGGATGAGTCAGGATAAGCAGGAAAGGGAAGAGGAGGTTCCCCAGATTATTGTACATAGGGCCTGTGACTGAGGGGCTTACGTTTGCACATGGCAGAGTGAAGGGGGCACACTTCCACAGGACAGGATAGAATGGGCATTGGTCGTGAGAGTGCTTTGGAGACAACTGAGCTTAGAGTTCTGAGATTAATGCCTGAAAGGGAATACTGATTTAAGGGGGGAAATAACATGTTTCAGTTTTATATTCATAAAATATTATACTTATTCATTCATGTAGAGCTAGAATTTCTTCATTTGGAGAAGAGAGAAAGTAATGGTTAATTCACAGTGTGGTGTGGAGTTTAAATTAGCAGCTCAGGAAAGCTATGGGCACAGTGTAAGGCACAAAAATGCTGCCTCCATCCACTTGGTGCTGTAGCCATGTGGCTATGAGTTCAGACCTTGGAGTTGATTGCAATGTGGCTTTGGGCAAGGCACTTAAACCTTCTGGATCCACAATTTCCTGATCTACACAAACACAATTGCTAAGCATATCCATCTGACATAGCTATTTTGAGAGTTGGAAGAGAAATGCACATTAAAAGTTTAGGGAAGAGCTTGAGGGAATTAGTGCTTCCTACATATATTAGCTATTGTGAAAGTGATTTGTTAAATTTGCTTTCAAAGACAAAGTTGTATCACCATGTATATGGCAGAAAACTGGATATTGTAATGTTAGATGAATACTACTTTGATAAAGAAATGAAAGGATTATTGACTCAATGTATCAGTCTAAACAATAATATCAATAGTAGTTTAATCTTTTTAGCTCTTAGTGGGTGATAAACCCTTTATTTGTTCAATCTCCATTATTACTCTGTCAGACTTTGGGTGATTGGTACATGGACATACTAATTAAGTATATTAGGTGCATCCAGCAAAATAGAAATGTGAATATAAGTTTAATTTTCTATTTAGCAGTGTAGGATATTGAGAATACTGAAGACTATGAGAGAAAAAGCCCAACTATATACTTACAGCCATGGCATACAATGGCAAAGCCAGATGAGATTTTGTTACTATGGTTGTAAGGCTAGTCTAGTCAAGAAGATAATATTATTAATCAGATAATAAATAACGAACAATTAATCATTTGTCAGAAAGCCATCTAAGCTGAAACTATGTATTGGAATACACAATAGTAATAATAAAACTTTATTTTAGAGGCTTAAAAGAGGGGAAACCAATGCTTGAAAATGAGTCATTTTAATTTTCAGGTATACAGAGAAAGAATTTGTAACAGCAAGAGACCAAGTAAGATAAAGTGTGAACAAAATCTGCCTCCTGAAGTTATCATCTCGTTCACAGAGGTTCAAGTGAGGAAAGTGCTGAGAACCGCTGGAAAGATGCAGGTCAAGCTAGGACTGCCAGAGGTGCCAGCTGACTTGTCATCCTTCTAGCTTATTTTATTAAGTCTTTAAAAGACTTTAGAAAGTCTTATTCATTGCAGACTGTAAAAATACCTAAATTTTCATGGATCACTGACAGTAAAAAAAAGGCCAAATAATTCTAACAGTACCTCAAAACTCTGTATGCCAATTTAATTAAAACAACTGGCATTACTGTCAGTGCCTTTATGAGGGCCACATCTATTAAGATTGGGGGCCCTAATTAATATACCCACTATATTAGTTGTTGAAGAAAGAGGTATATCTTAATACAACTCCTTAGGGTTTGGGTGAGAGATGATTAGATCCAAGAACATCATTCTTGGACCCTATGACTGGTGGCAAACTTGGATTCACTTTGGTTTTAGGACATTTTATTCGAAATACAGCTAGAATTAAACATTCATGTCCAGCAATAAGTAAAATATTAATTAAAAATGGAGAGTCCACAGAGTTGGATATTAACAAACTCAATTTTATTCGAAATACAGCTAGAATTAAACATTCATGTCCGGCAATAAGTAAAATATTAATTAAAAATGGAGAGTCCACAGAGTTGGATATTAACAAACTCAACCCCAAGCCAAAAATATTACATAAATTAATAACCCCAGTTGAAATATAACTTGTGAATGTCATTCTCTGAGCTGTTGGGATGAATGTATCCATGTCTGAAAACTGGGACATTTGTCAATTTTAAGATGAATGTCATTATTTCACTGGGACTGTGACTTTTTCAAATGGGAGAGACACTCTTTTTGGTCAAATGCAGGAATTTAATATGACTTCAAGACTACCACAGCCATTGATAGGAAAAACTGAGATGTGGATCAGTCAGGAAGTCCTTGGTGGTCCTCCTTGAGTTGGACAAGACTCTTGACTACAGCCCAGGTAACAATCTTTCCTTCATCTAGGAAAATACAGATTTGACAAATGGTCCCTAATGGAGGCACAGAATCCCACTCAAGGCTTGGGTCATTCTAGTCTGAAGATATAATTTATATGAAGCAAAGAAATGAAAAAATGAAATAGTCATCATTCTTTTAATCTCCCACCTTATTGTGGGAATTTTTGTGTACTTGCTACTTTGTAGGTTTTTTTTTCTTTTGTTAGAGAATTGGGGTCGATAGCCTTTCAGTGCCTCAAATTAGAAAGGAAACTTTGTAATTGAGTGCCATCACTCTGAATTATTGAAGATATAAAAATGGGGAGAGGTCATTTCAAAGGAAGAAGCAGGGTCTTCACTGTGACCTTGAAGGCTGACTGCAGACAGTCCACTCTCCAAAGAAGGGGATGTGGTTGTTGGCGAGTTGTGAGGTTTGTAGTCTGCTCAGGCTGTGGAACCATTCAGGGAATGAAACTGCATAAGCAGAGGACTGAGAACACACCATAGTTAATATCTGATTTTAAATTAATATTATCTTAAATTGAGAAGGACTGTATCAAAATCCCTTGTGACTGTCTCTTGGAATTGTGAGGCTTTTATTCACTCACTGCTTTATGTATTTATTTACTTATTTATTTATTATTTTTAATTTTTTAATTATACATACATGTGGGGTATAATGCTGATTTTCAATAATTGTGTATGATGTGTGGTGGTTATATCAGTATAGTTAGCTTATTCATCATTACAATATGTAATCATTCTTTGTGTCCATTGACCAATTCCTATTAGCCCACCTCCCTATACCCTTTCCCTCCCCTCCCCTTTTCCACCTCTAGTTTTTTAAAAGTTCAACGTATTACTGTGATTGTTGTTTCTTTCTCTCTGTCTCTCTTTATTGTTCATTTGTTTATTTGTGGATTCAGCTCCCAGTTATGAGTGAGAACATGCAGTATTTTTCTTTCTGTACCTGGGTTGTTTCACTTAAGATAGTTTTCTCCAGGCTCATCCATATTGTTGCAAATGGTAGAATTTCATTCTTTTTTATGGCTGAGTAGTATTCCATTGTGTATACATACCACAATTTCTTTATCCATCATCCATCGATGGACATTTAGGTTGGTTCCATCACCTAGCTATTGTAAATAGAGCTGCAATAAACATGGGAGTGCAGGTATTCCTTTGACCTGATGTTTTCCATTCCTCTGGATATATCCTCAGGAGTGGGATTGCTGGATCATATGGAAGCTCTATCTGTAGCTGTTTAAGGAACCTCCATACTGTTCTCTATAATGGCTGCACTAATTTACAGTCTCACTAACAGTGCAAGATGGTTCCTCTCTCTCCACATCCTCACTACCATTTGTTATTCTCTGTCTTTTTTATAATAGCCAGTCTGATTGGGGTGAGGTGCTATCTCAAAGTGGTTTCGATTTGCATTTCCCTAATAATTAGTGATGTTAACCATTTTTCCATATGCCTTCTGGCCATTTGTATGTCTTCCTTGGAGAAATGTCTATTCAGCTCTTTTGCTTACTTTTTAATTGAATTATTTGGGTTTTTTTTTTTTTTGCTACAAAATTATCTGAGCTCTTTGTATATTCTGGATATTAATCCCTTGTCAGAGGCATTTTTTGCAAATATTTTCTCCCATTCTGTAGGATGTCTTTTCACTCTATTGATTGTTTCCTTTGCTGTGTAGAAGCTTTTTAGTGGGATATAATCCCATTTGTTTATTTTTTCTTTTGTTGCCTATGCTTTTGGAGTGTTATTCATAAAGTTGTTGCCCAGTTCTAAATCCTGTGGTGTTTCCTCTACATTTTCTTCTAGGAGTGTTAAAGTTTCAGGCCTTACATTTAGGTCCCTAAACCATTTTGTGTTGATTTTGGTACATGGTGAAAGGTATGGATCAAGTTTCATTCTTCTACAAATGGATATCTGTTTTTCCTAGCACCATTTATCAAAGAGGCAATCTTTTCCCCAATGTATGTTCTTGGTGCCTTTGTCAGGGATCACTTGGTTGTAAATATGTGGGTTGATTTCTGAGTTCTCTGTTCTGTTCCATTGATCCACGTGTCTGTTTTTATGCCAATAACATACTGTTTTTGTTACTACAGATTTGTAATATACTTTAAGTCAATAAGTGTAATGCCACCAGCTTTACTTTTTTTGCTCAGGATTGCTTTGCTATTTGGGTCTTTTGTTGTTCCATGTGAATGTTAGGATTGCTTTTTCTATTTCTGTGAAGAATGTCATTGGTATTTTGATGGGAATCTCATTGACTCTGTAGATGGCTTTTGGTAGTATGGATATTTTTACTACATTGATTCTTCTAATCCATGAACAAGGAATGTTTTTCCATCTCTCAGTGTTTTTAAAAATTTCTTTCAGAAGTGATTTGTAGTTATCGTTGTAGAGATCCTTCACCTCTTTGGTTAGATTTATTCCTAGGTATTTTATTTTTTTGAAGACTATTGTAAATGGTCATGTTTTCTTGATCTCTTTTTCTTCTAATTTGTTGTTGGAGTATAAAAAAGCTACTGATTTTTGTTTGTTAATTTTGTATACTTCAACCTTACTGAATTCATTTATCAGCTCTAAGAGTTTTTTGGTAGAGTCTCTTGGGTTTTCTACATACAGAACCATGTCATATGTGAATAGAGACAATTTGATTTCCTCTTTACCTGTTTGGATGCCCTTTATTTCTTTCTCTTGTCTAATTGCTCTGGCAAGTACTTCCAATACTATGTTAAAAAGGAATGGAGAGAGCGGGTATCCTTGTCTTGCTCCTGATCTTAAGGAGAAAGCTTTCAGCTTTTCCCCATTCAGGATGATATTTGCAATGGGTTTATCATATATGGCTTTTATTATGTTGAGATACCTTCCCTGCCTACCTAATTTGTTGAGAGTCTTTATCATGAAGGACTGTTGAATTTTGTCAAATGCTTTTTCTGCGTCTATTGAGATGCTCATATGGTTTTGCTCTTGACTTTGTTGCTGTGGCGTATCACATTTATTGACTTGCATATGTTGAACGATCCTTGCATTATTGGGATGAATCCCACTTGATCATGATGTGTAATCATTTTTATATGTTGCTGTATTCTGTTTGCTGGTGTTTTGTTCAGGATTTTAGCATATAAATTCATCAAGGATATCAACCTGTAGTTTTCTTTTTTTGTTGTATCTTTGTCTGTTTTGGGTATCAGGGTGATGCTGGCTTCATAGAATGAGTTTGGGAGAATGGTTCCTGTTTCAATTATTTGGAATAGTTTGGAAAGAACTGGCATTAATTCCTGTTTATAAGTTTAGGGTCAGGAAGGAGAAGAGCAACCCTCTTCCCTGATTTTTTCCAGGAATTTCCCCTAAATGATGTGCAATAATAAAACTGCTATTGTTTCCATAATATAAGTTCATACTTTCATTTTCCTTATCTTTCAATTTGCTTAGAACCTACTCAGAAAAACATTTCACATGACTTATTTTATGTATGTTGTAAACACCATTTGATATAATTTACATAATATAGGAATGATATACATGAGAAGAACTGAATGATAATGTTTTCAAAAAATCCTTATTATTTTTGGGAAATGCAATCAACCCCACAGACATTTTGAAAACAGTGGAAAAATGTGAAACAAAGAAGAGTATGTTTTATGATAGCGTATTAAGCAAATAATGTGACAAATTTACTCAAACCCAGCTATTAACAGAGTACAATGAAATGAAATGGATTACAATTAAGGAAACCATAAAAATAAAAATTAGATTCTAAAATAGTACCTTTTTTTTTTTTAAGTGAAGGTTGTATGGGAAAACAGTCTGAGTGAAAGTTGAGAAATATTGGATATATAGAGAGAATAAAAGTTACTTTGGGCATCTGATATTCATATCCTATACTGAGAACAGAAATATCCTATTCAAAGGCATACACCAAAGTATATCTGTTGTTATGACATTATATGATGAAAGCCTAAGGAAGCAGAGTTATAATACAGGTGCTCTATGACTTACAATAGGGTTATATCCTGATAAACCCATCATAAGTTGAAAATATCCTAAGTCAAAAATGCATTTAGTACATCTAACTAATCAAACATTGTAGCTTAGCCTACCCTACCTTAAATGTGCTCAGCCAAAATTATACAATATTAGCCTCCAGTTGGGAAAACTCATCTAACACAAGGCCTATTTTATAGTAAGGTGTTGAAAATCTCATGTAATTTATTTACTACTGTAAGTGAAAAGCAGAATGGATGTATGGGAACTCACCATTAACAGACACACTGAAAGCACCATTGTAATGTCAAAAAATTGTAAATTTAACCATCATTAGTTGGGGACTGTCTGTACAGTGGCACTCATGAGGTGGAGGTAGGAGTTTTAAGAAGACAATCTGACCATAAAGACAGTAGAGGGTGAAGGGGGACATGCCCCAGTTCAGGCAGGTTTATTTCAGCTGGAATGATTGCCCTGAAAAAGAGCCTGATCTATAAGAATAATTTAGAGGCTGCTCTATCACTGGGAGCAGAATCTGGTACAGAATTCCAACATTTTATAGGACTTGGTTTCAAAAGAAGCTGAAGGGGACTTAGCCTTTCACTTGGTAAAGGTCACCCATCAATAACATGGTGACTAGAGGGGGGCTTAGTCAAGTGGGACTTGATTGTCTCCTCCCAGGCAGAAGAGACAATTCTCTTCATAGACCCCACAAGCCGATACTTCTTACTTTTGCTTTTGATGTGGCTGGCTCTTGCCTACTTGAAGCTACTATTGGCTGCTAGATTGAGTTTGGATCTTCAAGTCTCTGGCTTGTCCTTTATCTTCGTTGTGAACCTGCACAGAACAATGAGATGATAGGGGCAACCTCAGAGGCTGTGTAACCACGACAGCATGCTGGCATGGTTGGGATGCTTGGAGGTTGCAGGAAAGTGAGAATTCTCCATACTACCCAAAATGATCTACAAATTCAACACAATCCTTATCAAAATCCTAATGGCATTTTTCACAGAAATAGAAATAACAGTCTTAAAATTTGTATAGAACCACAAAAGACTCTGAATAGTGAAAGCAATGTTGAGAAAAAGGAAGAAAGCTGGAAGTATCACACTTCCTGATTTTAAACTGTATTACAAACCTTTAGTAATAAAAACAGTGTGATACTGGCATAAAAACAGACATATAGACCAAGGGAACCAAATAGAGAGCCCAGAAATAAACCCACACGTCTGTGGTCAACTAATCTTTGATAAGGCTGTCAAGCATACACAGTCGGGAAAGTATAGTCTTTTCAATAAATGGTGTTGGAAAAACTGAATATCCACATGCAAAAGAATGAAATTGACCCTCATCTTATACCATACACAAAAATTAAAAAAGAGTGTATTAGAGAGTAAAATGTAAGATCTAAAACTGTAAAATTCTTAGAAGAAAACATAGGAAAAAGTTCTTGGGCTTTGGTCTTGGCAATAATTTTTTTGTGTATGACACCAAAAACACAGGCAGCAAAAGCAAAAATAAACAAATAGGACTACATTGAATTAAAAAGCTCTGCACAGCAAAGAAAACAACCAATAAAATGAAAAAGCAACCTGAGGAATGGGAGAAAATATTGGCAAATTAAGTCCGATATGGGGTTAATATCCAAAATAAATAAGAGCTTGCACAACTCGATAGCAAAATATAAATAACCCAATTAAAAAAATGGGCAAAAACCTGAATAGACACGTCTCAAAAGAAGACATACAAAAAGCCAACAGGTGTATGAAAAGGTGCTCAACATCACTAATCATTAAGGATATGCAAATTAAAACAACAATAAGATATCACCTCACGCCTGTAAAAATGGCTATTATCAAAAAAAAAAAAAAAAAGAAGGAAAGAAAAGATAAGAAACTTTGGCCAGGATGTGGAGAAAAGCGAACACTTTCACACTGTTGGTGGGAATCTAAATTCATACAGCTATTATGGAAAACAGTATGGAGGTTCCTCAAAATATTATAAATAGAACTATCGTATGATCTAGCTATTCCTCTACTGGGTATACAGCCAAAGGAAATGAAATCAGTATTTTGAAGATTTATCTGCACCCTCATCTTCATTGAAGTACTATTCATAATAGTTAAGATACAGAATCAACCTAAGCGTCCATCAATGGATGAATGAATAAAAAATTTTGCACATATATATATTTTCAATGAAATATTTATTCAGCCATAAAAAAAAAAGGATTCTGCCATTTGAGATAACATGGGTGAACTGGAGGGATATTATACTAAGTGATATAAGCTAGACATAGAAAAACAAGACCTATGTGACCTAACTTATATGTGGAATTTTTAAAAGTCAAACTCAGAAGCAAACAGTAGAACAGTGGTTGTCAGGGGATGGGGAGATCCTGGTCAAAGGGTTAAAACTTTCAGTCATAATATGAATAAGTTCTGGAGAACTAAGGCAGAGTGTGGTGACTATAGTTAATTATACTGTGTTTCCTTGAAATTTGATAACATCAGAGTTGTAGTGTCCTTACTGTCCCTCCCAACAAATGGTAACTATGTGTTTTGATGGATGTGCCAATTAATTTGATTGCAGTACTCAGTACACAGTGTGTATATTTGTGTGTATACGTATGAAGGTACTTCAAAAGTTCATGGAAAATTAAAATTAAAAGATAATATGAATATTTCTATAAACTTCTCAAAGTACCCTCATATTTAGAAAATAATCGTTGTATACATTGAATTTATACAATTTATACTTCTCAGTTTAATATTAAAAAATTTAAAAAAGGGAAATGACACCAAAAATCATTCTTTAAAACCTCCAGGCTTCTTAAGGTTACTTAGTCTTTTGTTGTATACATTGAATTTATACAATTTATACTTCTCAGTTTAATATTAAAAAATTTAAAAAAAGGAAATGACACCAAAAATCATTCTTTAAAACCTCCAGGCTTCTTAAGGTTACTTAGTCTTTTCATGGTTGCCAATAACAGAAATTCAGGGCCGGCCCGGTGGTGCACTGGAGAGTGCGCCGCTTGGGAGTGTGGCGGCGCTCCCGCCGAGGGTTCGGATCCCATGTGGAGACTGGTTCCCGCTCACTGGCTGAGCGTGGTTCAGGCGCAACACCGAGGGTTGCGATCCCGTTACCGGTCAGTAAAAAAGACAAAAAGGAAAAAAAAAAAATAACAGAAATTCAACTCAACCTAGTGAAAAAAAAGAGAGAGAGAATTTTAGAGTGGTGACTGGGATATTTTCTGTGATACAAGTTCCAGGATGCATGCCAGGGACAGGCCAAAAAGGAACTGGAACAACGCGTTGGCTAGGAACAACTACTGCTTTCTGCATCTTAATCTTTTGTCTTAACGTTTCCCTGCATGACAGCTTATCAGCTTCATTTTGCACATATGTACACGTGTATGTATATCATTCATTTTATATATAATGAATAAAATAAGTATGCTGATATATATGTTCAGTCAACTTTTCAAGCATGAAGAAAATACAGAAAACATTATGTCAGACAACTATATACCCATCACTACAATTAAGCTTTTATTAGCATTTTGAAGTATTTATCTAAAGCCCTACTCCCATCTTTTTCCCTCTGCATCTCTATGTTGAAATTATGACTCTTCTGAATTTTTTGAATATTATTCTAACAAATATATCTTTATTTTTCTACATAAACTGTTATGGGTACTAAACCACATTTGGGGACTGCATTAGGCAGTGTTCTCTGGAGACACAGAACCAATAGGATATGTATATAAATATATGAGAGGAGATTTATTAGGGGAATTGGCTTGCACAATTGTGAAGGTGAGAAGTCCCAAGATAGACTGTCTGCAAACTGGATGCTGGCAGAGTGGTTCGGTCCAAGCCTGGAAGCCTCAGAACCAGGAAAGCTGATGGTGTGATTATCAGTCGGAGGCCAAAGGCCTGAAAGCCAGGGGTTGCCACTGGCTTAACTCCTGAAACCTAAAGGCTAAAGAATCTCCAGTCCTGATGTCCATGGACAGGAGAGTAGAGTGCATACAAGCTCCAGCAGACACAGAGAGAGAGATTCATCTTTTCCTCCATTTTTGTTCTGTCTAGGCCCCCAGAAGATTGGATGGTTCCCACCCATACTGAGGGCAGATCTTTTCCCCCTAGTCCGCTGAGGCCCACATTGCTAATCTCTTCTGGAAACACTCTCATAGACACACCCCAAAAGACAGCTTTACCAGGTTTCTAGGTATTCCTTAAGGTAGTCAAGCTGGCACCTAAAATTAACCATCACAGGGACCTTAAATATTACATATATAATATCGCATCCTTTTGAATTTTCTTTTTTCTCCCCATGTCTTTGCTTTTGATTTTTGTTTATGTTGACAATCATAACTACAGTTTTTTCATTTTAAATAATGTATAGTGTCTGTTGCATGAATAAACTTTAGCCTATATTGGGTTGTTTACTATTTTTTGTAATTGCAAAGACTGCTTCAATAAACATCTTTGTGCACCTGTGTGTGTTTTCTAGGAAACATCCTAGAATTGAAGCTGCAGGACTCTCATCTTCAGCTTTACTAGGCATTTCTAAGTTGTTCTATAAAGTAGTTGCATGAATTTACCTTTCCATCAGCAACGTACAAGTTTGTCCATCCTCATGTCCCCACCCAAACTATTTTTTAGAAAGAAATTAAGTGATATCTGGTTTTTAATTTTCTCCTGCCTGATTTCTAGTGAAGTTGAACATCTTTACATATATATGAAATAATTTATGGCTCAAATAATGTAACTGAAATTGGAAAACATTAGAACTATCAATAATGAAAACATTATATATTAAAATGTGTAGGATGGAGCTGAAGTACTAAAGAAAAGCACCTGTTTTGCTTTGGCCCTGGGTGAACAGAGTCCTCCTCTGAGAATTCTGTTGCATGTGCCTTGCATGTATTTGAGTTTAAAATATACACTACTCACATGGTCCAGGAACATCACAGTAGGATAAATTGGGCGGGGAGGAGAGGAAAGGTTTCCATCAGGAGAGGAGAGTGGGGATCTAAAACAACACATCACAAATCCCACTTCCTTTATCTTAAACGAGAGTCAAACACCACTTATTCAGGCTCCCCCAGAGGTAAAGCTAAAGCTTTCCCAGTCCAGCTCTAACTCCACGCCTGGTATGTCCCCTGATGATGGAGGGGAGGTAAGTGTTGGGGACACTGGCAGTTCCAAGAAGAAAAGGAGCTCTGGGTACACATAAGAAAAGCTGGCCACTTATTATCAGAGTTCAGATTTATTCTTTGGACAGTGACACCCGGTCTTGAATTTAAGAAAAATGAAACGCAAGGGCCAGAAAAGAACTTCAGGTATAGAATCAGAAGGGATTCCTGTCATTCTCTTTCTCTGTGCCAGGAAGACTAATAACTTCAAAAGGCGGCCTCCACCTCTCTGTCCACGCATCCGTCCCGTGTGTGATGATTGCTGGTGTCTGTGTCTGGACAGACGAACCTTAAGGCCTACAGAAAGCATAGAAGGAGGATGTATCTGTGGTGCTGCGCTTGCTGTCAGAAACTCCCTGGGCCCCAAGCTTCCGAGTTTCTCTTGCTCTTGGTTTGCTCTTCAGCTCCTGGAAATAACTTTCTTATCTGCTCCTTGTCCTCACAGACTATTTCTGTTGAGGGTTTCTTTTTTTCTTCCCCCACCTCAAGATGATTTTTTAAATCACAGCAAAACTCTTATAATGCTGATTATAGCCTGCTGTGTCCCTCAAGCTATTACACAACTACTTTGGCTTTTCAAAGCTTTTAAAGTTAGCTAAAAAGCCAAGAAGACAAACTGGTGTGAAATAAAAAGGAGGAGGTGTAAAATTTTGAACAGTTCCAAGAATCTCCTCTGACTCTATGCCTCCTATCTCCCTCTTATCAGGACCCTCCTGATTACATTGAGCCCCCCAGGGTCATCTCCCCATCTCAGGATCCTTTACTTAGCCACATCTGCAAAACCCCTTTTTCCCTGGAAGGTAATATAGTCACAGGTTCTGGGGGTTAAGAGGTGGATGTCTTTGAGGAGGCATTATTCAGCTACCACACTGTCTTTTCTTCTACCTGAATCAGCCCTTGGTTCCCTACCAAGCGTCCAAAGAGAAAGGGGTTCCACAGAAGAAGGCTTCCCTGGACATCTGTGGCTGGCTGGCTGCAGCTGTCCCTGCAGCCTGCATCCAGGCTCTGGCCCTGCCCTCTGTCTGCTACTGCATCACCCTCCTGCCACCTGTCTTGCTGCCTGGAGCTTTACATGTTGCGACTGCTGAGTCACACATCAAGTACACGGTGTACCATTTTAGGTTTCTTTAGTATGTAAATCGAAACATTGCCCACTCGTGACCTGACAGAAGCCTGACAGTGGAGACAGTCCGGGAGCAATGATTCAGGGGCAGAGTTGGTGCTCCAGAAGCACTGGAGTCCATCAGATTGCTTATGGATGGAGATGGCAGAACACTGCACAGCCGTTACCGAACATTTGCAGCCATTACCAACCTGGCTGGGCCACGACACCTCTTACCTCCTTATCTATCTGCTTCACTCCAATCAACCCTGAGTTCTGCAGGGAGCAAGGGGGAAGCTAGGAGGCTTCCTGGAACCTAAAGTGATGCTAGCGGTCACCATTATCTGTTCTGTGAATGTTATAGGAAGAAGACGAAAATAAAACAGAACTGAAACCAAACTAAAATCTCAAGTACATTTCATTTTAGAGAAAATTATCAGAGAAATCCGTGACAGGAAGATTAACAAGTGAGGATGCTCATTTTAATCACTTGGAAATAAACAGAGCTTTTTACAGCTTGAAAACAAAGACTGGGAGACAAGAATTTGTCATGTGTTCAGCTTATTTCTTTGCCAACTGATTCAAAGTTTGACTCATCATTAATTATTTTCTTACTATCCATTTTTTTTTTCTTTTGACTTCATGTCACTATCTAAAAATGTTTCAAAATTCTGGAAACTAATTAAAA
>NW_007727294.1:3608-6911 GCF_000696425.1 Galeopterus variegatus | reverse complement strand
GTCACCATTATCTGTTCTGTGAATGTTATAGGAAGAAGACGAAAATAAAACAGAACTGAAACCAAACTAAAATCTCAAGTACATTTCATTTTAGAGAAAATTATCAGAGAAATCCGTGACAGGAAGATTAACAAGTGAGGATGCTCATTTTAATCACTTGGAAATAAACAGAGCTTTTTACAGCTTGAAAACAAAGACTGGGAGACAAGAATTTGTCATGTGTTCAGCTTATTTCTTTGCCAACTGATTCAAAGTTTGACTCATCATTAATTATTTTCTTACTATCCATTTTTTTTTTCTTTTGACTTCATGTCACTATCTAAAAATGTTTCAAAATTCTGGAAACTAATTAAAATGTTGAGGGTTTTTGTTGAGGCTACTGAAGCTAATGACCCAAAGGCACACACCAGGCTTCCTCAAAGAGTGTTTATTAGGAGAAACTCATGGGAAAGAAGTGGATGCTCCCCCAGGACAGACTGCATTACATTGCTCAGGGGTCTAGCAGGGTTGGCCATCAGACTTTGAGAGGGAGACCCGGCCAGGAGCTGTAGGGCTTTTAAACTGAATGACTGGAAAAGTACCAGCTCTAACCTTGTTTAATAGGGGCTGGATCCAGGTGTGGTGGTCCTAACCTCAGCAACCTGCCTGGACTTCTTGCCTTCAACACTTGGCTGTAGCAGATTTCTCTGGACCTGTCAGTCCATGACCCTGATCTCAAGGAGAAATGGTTCAGGCTGGAAAGTATCAGTTCTGGTCGTGGGGTTGGCCAGACAGTGGCTGGCAAAAGAGTGGAGTGAAGTTGAACAAAGCTGGTGTCTGCTGCAGCAGCATGAGAAACAGGGCAGAATTGCACAGGATGGGGTGAAGGTAAAAACCCTGTATGTTTTAATTCATTTCGAAGATCTCAAAACATTTTTAGTTAGAGACATGATGTAAAAAGAAAAGAAAAAATGATGGATAGTAAGAAAATAACCAATGAATGGGTCACAGTTTGAATTTTCACCTCTGATTGTTTGGACCACCAACTGCCAGCCAACAGCGAGCAGCTCCTGCAGGTTGAAGTCTACCCACGGTTTGATAGAGAGCGTGTTGTTCCCCAACTGCCTGAGAAAATCTTAGATGAGGAAATGAAAAGAAGCATGGAAGAGATATCTAGGATGAAGGATATTTCATTGGTTGATTGGATAATATCTGGACATCTTTATAGTGAATTTCATTGTCCCTCTAATGCTTGAATCATGCAGGGGGCTGTGGGCATTTTTTAGTCAAACACTCTTCCTGGACTATCAACCCCTAGAAACTAACCCTTGCATTGACTGACCGCTTTGCTGCCTTAATATCATGGGAAGGATGCACAATTTTGCCATTTGCATCCTCCTCATACTCTGAATATTCTTTATCTTATGCATTCTGAAGTTAGTCTGATTGTTTCTGTCCCCTCAGTGGTCATGGAAAGCACCTCCCATGTCCTCTCATTATTTTTTAATAAAACAGGGGTTGGACATTGTCTACTTTATTGCATCTGAATTCTTGTTTGGCTACCTGTGACTACAAAGCCTACAGGGATGCCTCGTTGAGGAGACTTACAGAATGGTCCCATCAGGTCCTTTTATTCCACTCTGTTGTTATTTCCTTCCCCCTTCCAGGGCAGGTAGATTGTCACACTGGACAATGCCTTGCCCTTTCCACTCCTTATGCCATATAACTGGACATGTAGTCGTTCTCTGTCATCTTGAACTCACCATTCTGTCTTAGGAAGAGAGTCAGGGAAATGACTCTGCTTGGATAAAATCGTCTAATATTTCTCCTGCTTGGGGTAGGTTGACATGTGTTACTTGTACTTTCTGCTCTCCTGGGTACCAGTTTATCTTTTCCCTCAGTGAAATCTGCCCCCTCCTGGGTGAGTTCTTCCAAACTTTTTAGTTACCAGGGGTATTTTCCCAGGTGACAATCTCTTGCCCCCACCATGTCTCTGTTCATGGTGGATCCCTGAACAGGAGATCCTCAGGAATTTCATCAGGAGTTCTCACTTTTTCTATCAGAGGAGTCCTTCCTATTCTGGATGATTCTCTCTAAAGATAACAGCCGTGGAGTATGAGTGTTCATGAAGAGCAAGTGTAGAACTTCATTGCTGACTGGTGAGTGCATGTGCCAGCTCAACCATGGAAGCCACGTTCCATTTGAAAAAGCTTGGAAAGGTGTAAAGCTCTTTGGAGTATTCACTCTTTACCATCCTTTCGTGTCTAATCCATTTTTAGTAAAAAAATGATGTCAGAAATAACTCTGATCCTATGGAGGAGGATTCTAGGCAATTGGAAAGCAAGTTAATTCACTTTTTTGTTGTTGCTTCTTAATGATATAGCTTTTAATTTTCTTCCTTTCTTCCTCCCTTCCTTCCTTTCTTCCTTTCTCTTTTCTTTTTTTGACTAAAAATGAAGTTGGTATTCAGGAAGATAAAATGACTATGCAAGATCACATGCTTCATTAGGAAGATAGCTGGGACTAGAATCCAAATCTATGGCCTGTGACCTACTCTTTGCCAAATTCTACCCTGGACTTTGTTACAGAGTGGAGTGGAAAGGGGAGTGGAAATTAGAATGTCTTTTTCTAGTACTAGCTCTGCAACTTAGGAGTCATTCAAGTCTGACAAGTCCCTCAGCCATTCTAGATTTGTTTATCACCCGTAAATATATGTTAAAATATTTGTGGAATGTTTCATACTTTAAAGGCACTCTAAATGTAAGTTATTATTTATTGGGGTAACCAGAGCCCAAAAGATACTTCTCTTGTCATAATTGCAGTTTCAGTTTAAATTTCATTTGAAAGTATAAATTGAAGAAGATCTCAGAAATTTTAACCAAGGGCTTTATAGCTGAGCTTTCTTGTTGTCTCTTATGAAACTTTTGATTCTCTTATCTATGCATTTCCTAATAATGGCTCTCAAAACTGCAAATGATTCTCTAATGATTTGCCTTATGCTATATCATCATGTGTCTCAGGGACGATGGCAGATCATTAACAATCTGGATTAACTAATTTCCTCATGCTAATAAAACCGCAACACATGGGTTCACATATTTTGTATGTAGGAAAAGGGAACAATCGACGGAACCTCAGGGCTCCTATGGCCCTCAGTGGGTATTTCACAAACTCTGTTTGTGAAAATTTAAAAATACAAGTGAGGTTATGTAACCACAAGCCTTATTAAGTGGTGTAGATAGAAATCCTATAAGAAATTCTATGAAAAGTTCAAAGTTGACCTCAATTAAATAAAAAGGTAAGTTTTTGCGACAGAACTGGCCT
>NW_007727294.1:0-935 GCF_000696425.1 Galeopterus variegatus | reverse complement strand
CTTTTTTTTTTCTCAGCTTCAAAATTTTAATTCTCATCCATTTTCCCCACTAAGAACATTTTGGTAGTTTTCTTTATTTTTAAATCCCTTTTATTTTTCAAATTATTTCTTGTACCAGTGCTGGATCATATCCATTTTTTTCTCATCTGAATTTTGTTTTATAAGTTAATTTCCTCTCTTGTGTGCAATATATGATAATTTTCTTTCTGCTAGATTTTCCCTCTTTTTAAGTGGGCAGTTTTGACTGCCCTATCCTAAACAAACATAAAATGAAACAAACCATCATAAAAAATATTGCTTTAAAAAAATTATTTTTAGGGCTGGCTTGTTAGATCAGTTGGTCAAGTGTTCAGATCCATGTACTAGCCAGCTGCCAAAAAGAAAAGAAAAAAAAAGAAAAAAAAATCTGTCCATCACAAATCATCTACTTTCTTTTCACTCTTCACTTCAAAATTTCACAAAAGTATAATCTACAAATATTACTTACACTTCCATGCCTTCCATCCTATGTCAACTGTAACAGTCAGCACTCAGACGTTCCCGCTGTCCACATTTCTCAAATGAGTCAGCTTCAGGCCTGACAGCTGAAGACCAAACTCATTCTAGAAGGAAAGTGCCAAACCACATGCAAAAGGAACACTGCAGCTGGATCGTGAATTTGGCAAGATTTACCTCTTCTCCGTCAGCACCTCCTTTGATCTCTGTTAGACGTTTACCCCCATTTTCTGTGACCCATTCTCCATGTCATTTCCATGTGGATGCTTGGTTGCATTTTAGGCTCTGAACTCTCACTTCTCTTTGGCATATTTCCCTTTCTGCTTACAAGACCTTGTCCGTGTCACTTTGGCAGCCAGAAACCACATTGACTTGAAGGGTGTTGCCTGGAGTCCTGGGCTCTGCCCTCCTCCCAAAGCACAGCTTAGCTGAAATTCTTT
>NW_007727293.1:454724-454940 GCF_000696425.1 Galeopterus variegatus | reverse complement strand
AAGAAATTCTCAAGGGAGTACTGGGTTTGGTTCCTGAAAAATAACTACCATTGCCAAAAAACCCAAGTAAAATCAAAACACACTAGTATATAAAAAATGACAATCATGAAAAGAAAACAAACAAACAAAAACATCTACAACCTAAGGAACCAATGAACACAGAAAACAAAGAGCAAAGCAGAAAGCAAGGAACAAAAGACACCTAAGACAACCAAA
>NW_007727293.1:453675-453976 GCF_000696425.1 Galeopterus variegatus | reverse complement strand
AGCAGATGGAAAGAAATCATTAAGATCAGAGCAGAACTTAATGAAATTGAAACCCAAAAATAATACAAAAGATCAACGAATCAAAATGTTGGTGTTTTGAAAAGATAAGCAAAATTGACAAACCATTAGCATGGCTAACAAAAAAAAAAAAAGAAGAGAAGATTCAAATAACAAAAATTAGAAATGAAAAAGGCGACATTACAACTGATTCATTTGAAATACAAGGAATCATTCGAGACAACTATAAACAACTATACGCCAACAAATTTGAAAATCTAGAGGAAATGGATAAATTTTTGGA
>NW_007727293.1:450896-452675 GCF_000696425.1 Galeopterus variegatus | reverse complement strand
TAGAAAATTTGAACAGACCAATTACAATAAAGGAGATTGAAGCTGTTATCAGAAGGCTCCCAACAAAGAAAAGCCCAGGACCAGATGGATGCACAGCAGAATTTTACCAAACATTCAAAGAGGAATTGACACCGATTCTTTACAAACTATTCCAAAAGATTGAATCAGATGAAAATCTCCTAAACTCATTCTATGAAGCAAACATCATCCTGATACCAAGATATCATTGATGAATATAGATGCAAAAATCCTCACTAAAATACTAGGAAACAGAATACAGCAACACATATGTAAAATTATTAACCACGATCAAGTGGGATACATCCCAGTGATGCAAGGTTGGTTCAACATATGCAAATCAATGAATGTGATACACCATATTAATAAAGCCAAACACAAGGACCATATGATCATCTCTATAGATGCTGAAAAAGCATTTGATAAAATTCAGCACCCATTCATGACAAAGACCCTCTATATGTTAGGTATAGATGGAAAGTATATCAACATAATTAAAGCCATATATGACAAACCCACTGCCAACATTATCCTGAATGGGAAAAAGCTGAAATCTTTTCCTTTAAGAACAGGAACTCGACAAGGATGCCCACTCTCACCACTCCTATTCAACATNATACTAAAATCAACTCAAAATGGATTAAGGATTTAAATATACACCCTGAAACAATAAAATTAATTATTTTTAGTGGACATATACCAATTGTATATATTTATCGTGTACAACACATTGTTTTAAAATATGTGTGCATTTTTAAATGGCTAAATTGGGCTAATTAACATATGCCTTACTTCACAAACTTATATTTTGTTGTGAGGCACTTAAAATCTAGTCTCTTAGCAATTTTCAAGAATACTGTACATTGTTATTAATGTAGTCACCATCTTGTATAATAGATCTAAACTGTGTTTCTTTATTCAGAAATTTATTCATATGGTAATTATGTATTTAGGGAGTTATATGTCAGGCACTAAGTTAGACATTGAGTTACTGGGCTTTACTGATTGATTTATTGATTGGGAAAATCAAAGCTTCTAAGGTAGGCATGGCAGCCTAGACATAGGGATAGAGGAGCAAAAATAAATATATTGGGAAGACTTAGATATGTCCTTTTTTTCCCATCCCCAAATTCCACAAGATAGAGAGCAAGGACAGTTGAAGAATTTGATTAAATCTTTCCTAGAATGACCAATCTCGATGCCTTCTTAAAAGAGAAGTCATTATAGGTAATATATTTGCTTTTTTATATTGCCTGCACTCAAGCAGGGCTAGAAAAGAAGCCCAATGTGCAGGTGTGCAGTCAGAGACTCACTCATGCCAAAGGAAGGGTGATGTGCCTTGATAACAATAGTAGTAGTCCCGAAATTAGTGCTTCCCTGGGTGAAGATCTTGTGTTTAATCTGGGTGGTTCAATAGCCAAAGAACTTAAATAAGTTTTCATCTCGTATTTGTGGAGACATCAAAAGCAAAATCCAAGCTGGAGGAGCCAATCTCAGCAGACTAAACCACAGAATTTGTACTGTCTTCCGGCCCCCTGCCCCTTCCCTGGCCATTCTTCTAAAGATTTCTGTCATAGGCCTTCATAGTCCCGGTTAGACAGAATGCAGTAAACTGGGGCATACATGAGAGGTGGGGGAGAACGAATACAGAAAACAAGATACTCCTTGTGGTTAGAGGTGAGGTTTTTTATTTTTTTATTTTTTTTCCTTTTTGTCTTTTTTCGTGTCCAGCAACGGATCGCAACCCTCAGTGTTGCGCCC
>NW_007727293.1:446904-450774 GCF_000696425.1 Galeopterus variegatus | reverse complement strand
TCATAGGCCTTCATAGTCCCGGTTAGACAGAATGCAGTAAACTGGGGCATACATGAGAGGTGGGGGAGAACGAATACAGAAAACAAGATACTCCTTGTGGTTAGAGGTGAGGTTTTTTATTTTTTTATTTTTTTTCCTTTTTGTCTTTTTTCGTGTCCAGCAACGGATCGCAACCCTCAGTGTTGCGCCCCCACCTTGCTTAGCCAGTGAGCGGGAACCAGTCTGTATGTGGGATCCGAACCCTCGGCGGGAGCGCCACCGCACTCCCAAGCGCCACCGGGCCGGCCTGAGGTGAGGTTTTTTAACACAGGCAGAGGAAGATGTGAGTATAGGAACTCCTAGTAAAAGGTCCACCGGGCCGGCCCGAGGTGAGGTTTTTTAACACAGGCAGAGGAAGATGTGAGTATAGGAACTCCTAGTAAAAGGTTCATGGACAAGGAATCTTCAGACCTCAGGGTAACAGGGAGAGATTAAAATCTGGGAATTCTTACAAAGGAACTTCTAAACAGCTCCTTTAAAACTTTCACTTTGGAAATCTGAGGAGAGTCAAAATTAATAAGAACTTTACATTCCCTTTCTACAACAGCCATGGGTATTATCCTGTGTATTTTAGCATATGTATACACGTGAGCCAACATGCTTAATTGTCTTAGGAAAACTAAAGAGACAGGTTGGTAACACTAAGGGAAGTTCTGCTCTATTCTGCTGCCTTCAGTGTAGACAAACCATCATCCTATTTTGGGAACTCTAAATTTCTTTTGGAGGCTGAGCAGTCACAACTGACAACGAGAGGAAAAGAACCAATGAAGCTGAGGAGTGATCTTCCTCAAACATTTCCTTAGAATTTTTTTCCATCCTTGGAATGTGACTCATCTTTGAAATGGAGAAAGGATGGATATTTAAGCTATAAACTGGAAAAGTTAACATATTATTAAATCACATACCAGATAATTCAGACTCATTCATTAAAAATCATTAACATTATGAATCAAGACAGTAGGAAAATCTTCAAGTAGTATTGCAAAGGGCATAATTTAGTAAGGAAAAATATTTAGAACACAGATGGTTAAGTACTGGCATGGACAAATCTTTTCCTCTAAATGTCTTTTTAAAATAGTATAGATTCTTACCTGTGTGGAATAGTTTATGATTGGACACAAAAGCTGGAAATAAATGGATAGGAGGACTTTTAAGGTTTTATCCTGCTGTGTGACCGGAGTTTTTGTCTTAGGAAGCTTATTCTGGTGATAATGGAGTAAGAGACAATAAAAGTCTGGTAACAAAATTATACATAGCACCATGTAAGTTATATATGGCACTATATACATTAAAATTATGTGTCTACGGCACTAGTAGTGGAAATGGTAAGAATGGATATTTATCAGGAAAAAGTGATATGATTTTAGTAACAAATGGAATTTAAGAGTCTGGAATGGATTGGATGGCTATATAGGTGATTTAAAAGAAAAAAATAAGAGAGGACTAGATTTTAAGGAGAAGACAAACCATTTTATTATTTTTATTTTTTTTGAAACATAATTGATTATACATATTTGTGGGGTACAAAGTTGAATATCAATACCTGTGTATAATGTGTAAAAATCAAATCAGGATTATTAGCATGTTCATCATTACAAAACATAATCATACCTTGTGTCCATAAATTAATTACTCACTAATCCCTCTCCCCCTTTTCCACCTTTAGCAACCACAGTTCTGTTCTCTCCTGAAAGTTCAATGAATTATTGTGATTGCTCTTCCTTCTTCCTTCTTTCTTTCCTTCCTTAGCTCCTACATGAGTGATGACATGCTGTATTGGTATTTCTCTTTCTGTGCCTGGCTTCTTTCACTTAACAAAATTTTCTCCAAGTTCATCCATGCCTCTGCAAATGGCAGAATTTCATTCTTTTCTATGGCTAAGTAGTGTTTCATTATGTATACACACCACATTTTCTTTATCCAGTCATATGTTGGTGGACATTTATGTTGGTTTCAATTCTTGGCTGCCGTAGATAGAGCTCTGATAAACATGGGAGTGCAGGTATCACTTTGACCTGATGATTTCCATTCCTTTGGGTTTATATCCAGTAGTGGGATTGTTGGATCATATGGTAGTTCTATCTGTAGTTGTTTGAGAAACCACGATACTGTTTTGCATGATGGTTGCATTAATTTACAGTCCTAACAACAGTGTAGAAGGGTTCCTCTTTCTCCACATGCGCACCAGCATTTGTTATCCTCTGTCACCTTCATAATAGCCAGTCTAACTGGGCTGAGATGATATCTTAATGTGGTTTTGATTTGCATTGCCCTGATGATTAGTGATATTGAGCATCTCCTTTTTACATACTTGATGGCCATTTATATGTCTTCTTTTGAGAAATGTCTATCCAGCTGCTTTGCCCATTTTTTAATCAGATTAATTTCTTTAATTAGTTTTTTGAGTTCTTTGTATATTCTGGTTATTGATACCTTGTCAGATATATAGTTTGCAAATATTTTTCTCATTCTGTAGGTTGTCTTTTCACTCTGTTTATTGTTTCCTTTTCTGTGCAGAAGTTTTGTTTGATAAAATTTCCATTTGTTTATTTTTTAATTTTGTTGCCTGTGCTTTTGAGGTCTTATTTGTAAAGTCTTTGCACAATTCTACATTCTGAAGTGTTTCTCCTATGTTTTCTTTAAGGAGTCTCATAGTTTCATGTCTTATATTTAAGTCTATAATCCAATTTTAGTTGATGTTGGTAAATGGCAAGATTCATTCTTCCACACATAGATTTCCAGTTTTCCCAGCACCATTTGCTGAAGAGGCAGTCCTTTCCCCAGTGTGCATTCTTGGTGCCTTTGTCAAAGATCATTTGGCTCTAAGTATGTGGATCTATTTCTGGGTTCTGGATTCTGTTCCATTGGTCAATGTGTCTGTTTTTATGACACTACCAGGATGTGTTGGTTACTATAGCTTAGTAGTACAATTTTTTAAAAAATATTTTTATTTTTATTGATTATACATATTCATGGGGCACAGAGCTAACTGTCAGAACCTGTTCCTGAGATGTGGTGATCAGTAGTATAATTTGAAGTCCTATAATGTAATGCCTCTGGCTTTATTTTTTTTTTTATTGTTAAGGATTCCTTTGGCTATTCAGGGTCTTTCAGTGTTCCATATGAATGTCAGGATTGTTTTTCTGTTTCTGTGAAGAATGTCATTGATATTTTGATAGGGATTGCATTGAATCCATAAATCACTTTGGGTAGTATAGATATTTTCACAAGGTTATTTCTTCCAATCCATAAACATGAAATATGTTTCCATCTTTTGGTGTCCTCTTTAATTTCTTTCAGCAGTGTTTTGTAGTTCTCATTGTAGAGACTTTATCTCCTTGTTTAGATTTGTTCCTAGGCATTTTATTCTTTTGGCAGCTATTGCAGATGGGCTTGCTTTCTTGATTTCGTTGATCAAGTGGGATTCATCCAAGAGATGCAAGGATGGTGCAACACATGCAAATCGATAAGTCTGATACACCACATCAACAAAATCAAGGACAAAAGACACATGGCTATTTCAATAGATGCAGAAAAAGCATTTGACAAAATTCAACATGGCTTCATGATAAAGACTCTCAACAAATTAGGTATAGAAGGAAAGTATTTCAATACAATACAAGCCATATATGACAAACCCACTGCCAACATCATCCTCAGTGGGGAAAAACAAGACAAGGATGCCCACTTTTTTTTTTTTTTCCTTTGTCTTTTTTCGTGTCTGGCAATGGATCGCAACCCTCAGTGTCGTGCCCGTACTGGACCGGGACCGGCAATGGGATCGCAACCCTTGGTGCTGCGCCCGCACCTCGCTCAGCCAGTGAGCGGGAA
>NW_007727293.1:444831-446208 GCF_000696425.1 Galeopterus variegatus | reverse complement strand
TACAAAAATCAATACACAAAAATCAGTAGAGTTTTTATACACCAACAACAGACTCCCTTTTAGACATATGAAAACTGAGGTGCCTAATGAGACATTCAAGAGAAAATGTCCGGTAGGTGATTAGTTATATGAGTCCAATTGCACCACATACCACAGAACTCCTTAGAACCACTCTTATTTGATGCCATGACTTTAAGCAACTCATCTGGTTGGAAATTGTCATGAAGTAATAAACTACATGGCTTTTATGTACTGGCTCTCCACTGGGAGTAGCAGTGGTGGACTGACTGACTGTGACAGGCCAAGTCAACCTGAACCTGTTTTCATTAGTACCTCACCCCATGGGTTTTCCAGCTGTCTGATGTTTCTCTGTTGACTCCACTGTTACTGTTGATATCTGTGAGTGACACAGCCTGTGACTGTCTCTAGGGTTGTGAGAGATAAGCAAGAGCAGAGTTCAAATACTCTACCCCAGGTGTTCCTTTCATAAGAGTGTAGGGCCACTTTGCTATAGGTTTTTCCACTATTCTCACCACTCCTGAGACCCTACACACTCACACATACACACACACACCCCACCACTCTCACAAGTGCGCTCACAAGCACATGTGCATTCATGCACATATGGAGGTACACTAGTTCAGGACAGTCTTTTGTTTCATAATTTTAATATGGATTTCCCAGGCATTTCTAATTCTTTCAATGTTAGTTCTTCAGATACATGTTTCTGTCTTATGTGTATAGTTTCTCCAGGGTTGATTTAGAGGAGTGAGCTAACAGTCCATACTAATTGGCCATCTTGTCAGGATTCAAGGGCATGAATGAATCAGTAATGTTCATCTCATTTGTAATTCTTCAGAAATAACAGTCACTATGATCTTTTCTGAAGTTCAGGCTTCTCATTATCCTCAGCCTTATTCAGTATTTACCCTTCAATAAAAACTCCCCAGCTCTAAGTCTGTATTATTGTGGAATTCTGGAAAAAAATATATACATATATACACATATATATATGACTAGAAATACTCAGTGTCAACATTCTTGTTATCATCTGTTGAAAATCAAGGACATTTAAATCAAAAGTCCCATATGGACCCAAATATTTCCATTCAAGTGAAGAGAAAGTTCAGTTTCTTTTCCTAGTTGTCCTCAGTAAATTGGCATTTAAAGTGACACTGTGGATACATTAAGACATATCTGTCAAGGAATATCTTTTTATTAGGTCCATTTCAATTTCAGAATATTTTCACAGAGTACATTAGAACCTGTAGTGAAAAGAAGATTTCTGGAAGTATTGTTTCCACCTAGTTTTATCGTAACATCAATGAGAAAAATATTATACAGTCTAACTATTGCAGATTTATTTGTCCATTTTTT
>NW_007727293.1:443501-444732 GCF_000696425.1 Galeopterus variegatus | reverse complement strand
GGAAGATTTCTGGAAGTATTGTTTCCACCTAGTTTTATCTGTAACATCAATGAGAAAAATATTATACAGTCTAACTATTGCAGATTTATTTGTCCATTTTTTACAGTAATATGGCACAAACACCATCTTTATCTGCCCTACCATTCCTTTTTATTCATATAGCTACCTTTTTGTCAACCTCAGCACTGAAACACTTCTGACACTCCTGTGTAACTTGGGACATTAGTATATCTGTATTCTTGTGTGCAAATAAAAACTGTAGTTTCTGTTTTCTTTTTTCTCTAATTTTCCAGGCCAACTGTATTCACTATCTATTGCTGCATAGCTAACCATTCCAAGTATGTGTGGCTTAAAACAACCACCATATACTGTATCTCACAAGTCTATGTGTTATCTGGGTACCTCTGCTGATCTGGCCAGGATTTGTCTTGGCTGGGCTTCTTCATGTATCTGTAGGGAGCTGGAAGTTCAACTGGGGCCACAGGGTGACTGAACCATGTGCTGTGACCTTCTAACAGAGAGAGCTCAATCTTCTTTGACTGGCAGCAGCAAGTTTCAAAGTAAAAGCTTGGAAGCGTAAATGCCTCTTGGAGCTAGGGCTCAGAGTTGGTACAACATTTCAACTGCTGGTCAGAACAAGTCTCAAGGCGAACCCAAATTCAAAAGGAAGTGAAATAGCTGTATTTTGATGGAAGTAGCCTCAGAGTTACATTAGAATGGGTCATGGTTACCAAGAGGGGGATACTTGGACCTATTTTGCAAACCACATCAACCTATTAGATGTTGTGGGCAAGAAGAGAACTGGATGGTTGTGATGCTTCACTTTCTGATTTTTCTTTTCTCATATTGTTCCTTATTCTTATGAGCTGGTGAGTTAAATGATAATCAGACAGATTTCCTTCTGAAATAAACATCAGCTATAGTATATGGTTCTTAAAGTCAGAGTCTGGCCTTAATTTTTTTCTTCTCCTTAAGACATCTCTCTCTGGGTCATATACAGTGCTGATATACTGGTATAGGAATGCAATTTGTTTTTAACAGCAAATATCTGTTCTGTTTGGTATTCGTTCTGGTTCATTAGCACTTATGGCACATGGAAGGTTAAAGATTTTTAATATCATCCCTGATTGAATACCTCGTTATACTTGGTCACTGATTGATAATTAAAAAACTCACTAATAAATCTGGTATTCAGCTCAGAACCAAAGGCTCAGAATCTGGGTTAGGATAG